>NC_053028.1:579089907-579354614 GCF_003073215.2 Triticum urartu
CCTTACTAATGAACTGGTTCACCGAAATGAGTTTCATATACTAGTACATGCTAAACTTGTTATGTGTCTGCTTGTTTCTTCTTTTAGAATGCTGACAGAATATTGGGGAAGAGTGCCTTATTAAGCAACGGTAAAGGAAGTAATGCAGATAAGGTTTAGGATAGTGACACATCCTGTCTTGGTTTAGTGTTGGAGTTACTGGCCACTACCGCTTGCACAAGCTATTCAAACTCACTGTCTGAATCAGTTCGGTTTCTTGAGTCTCAACTACAAGCTGAAAGACATCGTTCAGCTGTGCTGCGACAAGAAGCGGAAGGACTGTGGAAGTCCCTGGAGCATTCAGATGCATACTTTCTGGTGCAACAGCAAGTGTTGGAGGATTTTAGCGCCAACAGGACAAAGCTAATCAACTTGCTAAGCTTATTGCCAGCATGGTGGATACCCAGGTTAACGTTTCTTGAGCTCTTCTGAAGTAGTTTCAGTTATGCTCTTGTTTTGCTGCCGCGTTTATTTGCACTGGTGGCCAATTTTGACGGCCAGTGTATATGATATGCTGCTTTGTTCCCTATATTTGCACTGGTGGCGAACTTTGATGCCCAGTGGATGTAATATGTGTAATAGCCATGGTAGCCTAGCGTTAGTTGCTTGCTTATTTATTTCCTTGTTATCTTGTTTATTTGTTTGCTTGTAGTCATTGTAGTTCTTTTTCCGCGGTTAACTAGTGGCTGCAATAATCTATTTTTAAAACTAGGCCACAATAACCATGGGCTAATATTTACTGTAGTGACACTGGGCCTCCTACGGGCCGTAGAAACAGTGGGCCTTCTACGGGCCGTAGAAACAGTAGGCCTTCTACGGGCCGTAGAAACAATGGGCCTTCTATGGGCCATATCATCAATGGGCCTTATACGGGCCGTATGATCGATTGGCCAAACATGGGCCAATAACATGCCGCATTATGGCTGTAAACGGGCTAGAGTTGGAATCGTTCGTTCATGGGCCGACCGTAATGGGCCATCGTTAATAGGCCGTATTTGATGATGCTATGAAAACGGCCCAATGTATTAACGGACCACAAACGGGCCGACTATAACCACGGGCAGAATTTGGCCCACAAGCAGAAAATGACAGTAACGGGCCGTAAGTAAACGAATGCTGGAAATGATCCCAAGAATAAATGAGCTCTGAGAAGGCCGAAAGATAACATGGGTTGGAAACGGCCCAACAGAATAATGGGCCGTTAATGGATATAAAGTGATACACTGTTCATTACGGGCCAGTTTCACCACGGACCGTTAATAGGCCAAGAGTTACATAGGGCCTCATATCGGCCAAAAGACATCATGGGCCATACATGGGCCAGAAGTGAAAACGGGCTGGAATCATATTGGATGGCCTAGATGATGCTACTGGGCCTAATTCGGATAGGGTGTAATGGGCCTTGGGTTAGCAGGCTGTAAATGGGCTATATGCGAATAGGCCGTTAATAGGCTTTCCATGGGCCGGCCCACCACCTTTTGACCAAGTCAAATGGGCCGGCCTTTTCACAGTTATGGGCCTCTGTTGGGCCGTGCCACGTGTCGACGTATCATAAGCGCCTATCTGACCCACTGACGAGCTGACACGTGTTTCGTCCGGCCAATAAGAATTTTACACGTGGAAATTTCCCATTGGTCGGGGCTGTTAACGGGTTATCGGATCCAAAACCCGACCCGATAGCTTAACAGCCTTCTGTTACGGTGGATGCCACGTGTCGGTCACTCTTGACGAAAGCACTTTTGTGACGCGCTATTTATCGTCATGGAAGTGGACACTTCCATGATGATAATTTTGGTAATAATCATGGAACACTTCTACGACAGCACAGGTGAGGGAGTCCTGGATTAGGGGGTGTTCGGGTAGCCGTACTATACTTTCAGCCGGACTCCTGGGCTATGAAGATACAAGATTGAAGACTTCGTCCCGTGTCCGGATGGGACTTTCCTTGGCGTGGAAGGCAAGCTTGGTGATGCGGATATTCAAGATCTCCTACCATTGTAACCGACTCTATGTAACCCTAACCCTATCCGGTGTCTATATAAACCGGAGGGTTGTAGTCCGTAGGCAATCAACACCATATACAACAATCATACCATAGGCTAGCTTCTAGGGTTTAGCCTCCTTGATCTCGTGGTAGATCTACTCTTGTACTACCCATATCATCAATATTAATCAAGCAGGACGTAGGGTTTTACCTCCATCAAGAGGGCCCGAACCTGGGTAAAACATCGTGTTCCCTGCCTCCTGTTACCATCCGGCCTAGACACACAGTTCGGGACCCCCTACCCGAGATCCGCCGGTTTTGACACCGACAATGGTGCTTTCATTGAGAGTTCCTCTGTGCCGTCACAATCAGGAAGGATGCCTCCTCCCGTCTTTAAAGACAGCGCCGTTGCTAAGGGAGCCTTGGCTGTCGGCCAAACCCTCCGGCTAGGTGGTTTCCTCATGACCGCCTGTTCGGCTGTTGCACCGACGGTGACCTCTCGGGTCATCAAAAGCAACCTACACGTCAGCTCGGAGCTCGTTGAGCAGCTAGATCCAATGGAGCTCTCTCCCGTAAATGAGCTCTTGGATCGCATAGCCGCCCTGGGGGTCGCTACGGATTACGACCAGGTTGGGCTTAAACCCGATCTAAGAGAAATTAACTCTCCCCAAGTCACCCACCACGTTGCCGTTGTAGAGGCGCAGTGCGGCGACCCTTCATCTATTTTGAGGACTAGCTATGTCCGAATTCCCGACTCCCCCAAGCCGGATACCCGTGGAGAGGAGGATGTAACTCAAGACCTAAGCTTAGGATCAGGCAACGGGCTAGATTCGTTGGACAACATCCAAGAATCCGAACTTCAGAGTTCGGAAACTCTTCGGCCTCCGAATCTTGGATTGGGTGAGGTTTCAGATTCAACGACACCCTCCCACCCGAACATAAGCGATCTCTCCCAAATCAGGCAGAGGCCCGAGGAAACAGTACATCATTACTGGGCTAGATTCCTCCTGGTTATGAACAGGATAAAGGATTGCCGCGAGGGAGACGCAATCTCAATTTTCTGCAGTAATTGCACGGACGAGGGAATCCTTAACGCCGTAAGTCATCGTGATATTACACGCTTCTCTGACTTGGCGTCCATAGTACAAAAATATTGTGCGATGGAAAGCACCTGGAAAACCGAAATAAAATTTTGGGATAATCCAGCCTTGAATAGTAATCCCGTCCGAACTAAGAGGGTGCATCATCATAGGACACCCGGGATAAACACCAAAAAGCCAAAACCCTCTACAGGGCATGGAACCGTACTGGAAAGGTGGCTTGATGGACCCTGTAGAATCCACAGTACAGAGGACGCCACACCAACTCACAGCCTTAGAGCATGTTGGATACTCCGGCAGGTGGCCAAAATTGGCGAGGACCTCTTAATTCTGGAGGCCGCAGAAAGCCAGCCTGAGGACACCAGTACCGTTCTCACAGTCTTCAAGACTTTCACATCAAACAGTATGCGAAAAAGAACACTCCGTAGCCTCGCCGAAGTCTATCAAGTTGCAACAATAAATCCATGGAGCGACACTGCTATTACCTTCAACGCAAGTGATGAACCTAGATTCCGAACAGCCCGAGCACCAGCCGCATTGGTCCTCAGTCCCATAGTGGACGGCTTTCGCCTCACCAAGGTGCTCATGGATGGAGGCAGCGGACTGAACCTCATTTATGAGGAAACCCTTCAAAAAATGGAAATAGACTGGAACCGCATCGAGCGAAGCAGCAGAACCTTTAGAGGAATAATCCCCAGTCGGGAAGCGCGCTGCACAGGAAAAATCACACTAGATGTGGTGTTCGGCACGCCGGATAATTACAGGTCCGAAGAAGTCATGTTTCAGGTGGCCCCGTTTAAAAGCGGATATCACGCTTTACTGGGACGGGAAGCATTCACAATCTTCCAAGCAATACCCCATTACGGGTACATGAAGCTTAAGATGCCCGGGCCGAACGGAATTATCACTCTAGCTAGTGATCCGGACGTAGCACTCCGCGCCGAAAACAAGACGGCCGCATTAGCCCTTGAGGCACTATCCGAAGCCTTAGAGGCCGAGGAACTGACTGCGTTGCGCTCCACGGTTAACAGGGATGATGTGATACTCGATAAGAGATCCAAATCCACATCCTTCAAGCCAGCTGACGAAATAGTCAAATTCCAGGTCCATCCAACAGACCCCAATAAAACAGCTTCCATCAGGGCACGACTGAACCCTGATGTAGACGCCGCACTGCGAGAGTTCCTACGAGAGAACTGGGATATTTTCACCTGGCACCCTTCAGACATGCCAGGGATCCCATGCAGGCTGGCCGAACACAGCTTAAATATCCTAAAAGGATTCAAACCTTTCAAACAAGCCCTTCGACGTTTTTTCGAACCCAAGAGACAGGCTATGGGAGAGGAGCTAGCCAAGCTATTGGAGGCCGGATTCATTAGAGACATAAAACATCCGGACTGGCTAGCAAACTTGGTGATGGTACCAAAGAAGGACAAATCCTGGCGCCTGTGTGTCGATTTTAAAGACCTTAACAAGGCTTGCCCAAAGGATCCCTTCCCCCTCCCCCGTATCGATCAAATTATCGATGCCACTGCAGGACACGACTCGTTGTGTTTCCTCGACGCATACTCCAGATACCATCAAATCAAGATGGCAGAATCAGACCAAGCTGCAACAGCATTCATCACACCATACGGCCCATTCTGCTTCAACATAATGCCCTTCGGGCAGAAAAACGCCAGCGCAACATATCAGCGCATGATCCAGACATGTCTGGCAAATCAGATCAGCAAAACAGTGGAGGCATATGTGGATGATGTGGTCGTCAAATCAAGACATGATGAATCTCTAGTAGACAACTTGAGGCTTACATTCGATAACCTCCGAAAATATGACATCAAGCTCAACCCGGAAAAATGCGTCTTCGGCGTTCCAGCCGGAAAGCTCTTGGGCTTCATTGTATCCGGTAGAGGAATTGAAGCAAATCCAGCCAAGATCCGAGCTTTGTCACAATTGGATATACCAAAGGACCTCAAACAAATACAAAAATTAACCGGATGCTTGGCGGATTTAAGCCGCTTCATCTCCCGCTTGGGAGAAAAGGCACTACCCCTCTATCGCCTCCTTCGGTGCACCGAACACTTCAAGTGGACGGAGGCCGCCACGGTCGGACTTGATGAAATAAAAGCCATATTGGCAACAAACCCAGTCCTGGCCGTGCCGAACACCGGCGAACCAATGTTATTGTACATTGCAGCAACACATCAAGTTGTCAGCGCAGTGCTCGTTGTCGAGCGAGAAACGGATGGACACAAATTCCCCCTTCAAATGCCGGTCTACTACGTATCCACTGTCCTCACTCCATGCAAATCACGGTACCCGCATTATCAAAAGATTGCATACGCGGTATTCATGGCACCCCGGAAGCTACGACACTACTTTCAAGAGTGTTCCATAACAGTAGCCTCGGAAGTACCACTCAACGATATTATCAACAACCGCGACGCAACGGGCCAGATTGCAAAATGGGCCATCGAGCTTCTCCCGTTTGATATAACCTATAAGCCACGGTGAACTATTAAATCTCAAGTTTTGGCCGACTTCATCGCAGAATGGACGGAGGCCGAGCTCCCTAAAGAGTACGACACATATTCAAACTGGATTATGCATTTCGACGGCTCCAAAATGTTGGCTGGACTAGGGGCTGGCGTCGTCCTGACGTCCCCCACAGGAGACACAGTCCAATATGTGCTCCAGATCATGTACATGGATTCCAACAATGCAGCCGAATATGAGGCCCTCCTACATGGTCTCCGGATAGCAGTATCCATGGGTATCCAGCGCCTAGAGGTACGCGGGGATTCAAACCTCGCGATATCCCAAATAAATGGAGACTTCGATGCCAAGGACACAAAAATGGTAGCTTATCGCAACGCCGTTCTAAAAATGTCAGCTCGGTTCGAAGGGCTCGAGTTTCACCATATAGCCCGAGAAAACAATCAAGCCGCGGACGTCCTGGCACGCATCGGAGCAAAACGCGATGCAGTCCCCCCCCAACATCTTTTTGGAAAGATTGTTCAATCCATCTGTAGCATGGGAGGGTGAACCCGCAAATAACAGCCCGGACCCAGCCGCACCACTCGACGCCGAACAATCTGACACAATTGAAGGCTCTGCCAATGAAATTACACCTTCAGCCCACGTAATAATGGCGGTCATCGCCCCGTGGACAGAACCATTCCTAGCCTACCTTACTAGACAGGAACTCCCGGAGGACCAAAACGAGGCCCGCTGCATAGTGCGACGATCTAAAGCCTATAGAGTCCATGAGGGAGAGCTTTATAAGAAAAGCACTACCGGAGTCCTTCAAAGGTTCATCTCCGAAGAGGAAGGGCGGAACCTTCTGGCTGAAATTCATGCCGGACTCGGTGGTCACCACGCCGCTGCTCGGTCCCTTGTTAGTAAGGCTTTCCGTACAGGCTTTTATTGGCCGACGGCCCGGGCAGACGCTCAGGACCTAGTCCAACGATGCGCTGGTTGCCAACTTTTTGCCAACCAAAGCCATATGCCACCCACCGCACTCCAAAATATACCCATCACCTGGCCTTTTGCGGTCTGGGGGCTTGACATGGTCGGACCCCTTAAAGGTGGGACTGATAGGAAAAAAATACTTACTGGTCATGGTGGATAAATTCACCAAATGGACAGAAGCCAAGCCTGTTAAAACGGACGAATCCGGACCTGTGATAGACTTCATATCCGGGGTTGTACACCGTTATGGCGTCCCCCACAGCATCATAACCGATGACGGTACAAACTTTACCACCGACGAGGTAAAACTCTGGTGCAAAAACATGGGCATCAAGCTCGATTATGCTTCCGTCTATCACCCACAAACCAACGGCCAGGTCGAACATGCAAATGGTCTTATCATGAGCGGCATTAAACCCAGACTAGTGCGGTCCCTCAAGGAATCTAACACGCACTGGGTAGAGGAGCTCGACTCCGTGCTATGGGGGCTGCGGACCACGCCAAATTGCACCACCGGATACACACCATTTTTATGGTGTACGGCGCAGAGGCAGTTCTGTCCTGCAACATAATTCATGACTCACCTAGAGTGCGCATGTACGAAGAAAGAGAAGCCGAGCTCGATCGGCAGGACAACTTGGACGCCCTGGAGGAGGAGCGTGACGTGGCAAAAGCCCGTTCCGCATTTTATCAACAGCAGGCCCGATGATATCAAAGCAGAGAAGTATGGGCCAAAAATTACAATGTTGGTGAACTAGTTCTACGCCTGCCGGATAAGAAAAAGGACAAACTCAAGCCCAAGTGGGAAGGTCCATTCATAATCGACCAAGTCCTGACTGGCGGGGTGTACCGCTTGCGAGATGCGTCGGATAACCGACTCGTGCCGAACCCGTGGAACGCCACCCGTCTCCGAAGATTCTATGCCTAGCACCGGACTCTGTGTTCGTCTCCTTCCTCTGTCCATTTTTTGCATTTTTCTGTCTGACATTTCTCTCCTTCCCCTCTTTTCTTTTATAGCCCTTAAAGGCTCATCTAGTGACGCGCCACTCACGCTCATAAAACCTGGGGGCTTCTTTAACAGAAGCTTATTTATACGGGCTTCACGCCCAACACATGAGTCAAACTTCCGCATGTACCTTTTTATTCACCATTATATGCATCGATATGACTTAAGTTTTGGCCAAGCTGGGTTGCCTGGATCCTGTGCTTACCCCTATGTTCCCGATTGTTCGGCTAGGCGGTAAAGGGAGCACCTCTGCGATTGTTACTGCCGGGTCAGCCGGATGTGTACCTCAGACTGGGTGAAGCCGAAAGCTAGCGTTCTAAAGGGAATATTCGGTCGGTGAGATAAAAGATGATCTTTTTACTCATTTTATGCACCCCCAGATGCTTTTTTCTGTGTCTTTTTACACAGTCCGGACATGCGCTTTAGGGCATGCCTCCCAGCGAAAGGAACCCCTAACAGAACTATTCTCTCTGGAAGATGTTTCTTACTAACCATGTAATATAACATAACTAGTTGGGCATTTGTCTGATAAAGCACTAATGACCCCTACGCCTGGTCTCCACGCATACCATGGTTCTTATATAACCGCTATGGTATTCGGACACACTCCGGACCGTCAGGTCCCGAGGTTGAAGCGAAAAGGTCGGCAACGACAAACGATCTACAATCCGGCTAGAAGGCATTACACATGTCAATTCAAAATTACATAGTCATTCTGACTGATTGTATTCCTCTTCTATACCATCTAACAGGCTGTCTAATTTACAGTCCTGCTCGGAATACTTCGCGGCCAACTCTACTTGGTCGTATACTAAGCTCACAGGGATCTCCTTCCCGTCAGGCCCCACTGGTCCGACCTCGGCCATGTGGTTTGGGTCAGACTTCGTAAAACGGGTCTTCACCATGGCCCAGGCCTCCCTAGCGCCTTGTCGGCAGGCCGATATCTTCCACAACCGGAAGCGCCGCCGAGCTCCCTTCAGCTTCTCCGCAAGCTCTCCAAGGCCCTCGGGCATGGAGTGGGCAGGCCATAAGGCTTGGGCAACGCCTCGCATCGCCTGCCGAATTCACTCGTGCAGTTGCATGAGTTCGGGAAGAAGGTCACCCGTAGAACTGGGCATCTCCTCTGCAGGATGACGTGTGAGCATACCTACAGACATTACTCTGTTAGTCGACTTCCTCGCCGAACTCTTTTTTCATAGTTCGTTCAAGCACTTACTAAATATGCCGCGTCGAAGCCGCTGATTCTCCTTCGTGGAGTCCGACAGCTGGCCACGAACATCTTTAAGTTCGACGTCCAGCCTGGTGTTGGCATCCTGAAGATCATTCTTCTCTCGCCTCACCTTTGTCAACGTACTCTCACCGGCCTTTAGCCGGCGTAAGAGTTGTTGCTTTTTCGGATCGAGTCCGGTGCCATCTGCAACATGATTTGTCAGATTTGCACCCACACCGCACAATACTAATCTTTCGAAGTGTATCTTACCTGAGGGGGTCTCTTTGGGCTCCCCTGCTGCGGCTAGTGCGGCCTCGAGTTGGGCCTTGCACTTTTCCAGCTCCTGGGACAGTACAGTATTCTTCTCTGTAAGAACCTGCATATTCAATGATCCTTAAATCAGTTGCTCTAACTATTTCAAGTCTCGGGAGCTACTGGTATATATATATTTGACCAAAATTTTCTTACCCGTATGTCTTTTACATACTGCTCCGTGGCTCTGGCTAAACCATTTTGAGCAGCACGGAGGTACGCATCTCCCAAATTAAAGGCATCTAAAGCCTCTTGGGAGAAACAAGCGTCACGTAGAACTGTCCGACGACGCCTGTGGTTCATGGCACTCTCCACTTCAGAATTTGTGGCAGACAGCCTATCCGCATCCTCTGTCGGAGGAGCGTCCGGTGCGCGCCTTGTGCTCGCCTCCGCTTCCTGGCCAGACGTTGGAGCCTGGCTAGTGGAGGCGCGATTGGCAACCTCTCCGGATGTAGTCCGGTGAGGTCTCTTCGTTCTGAAGATAGCACGAACGTTAATATGCCCTGACAGAATAACACCAGGGAAACAGAGAGTGCGCTATACCTTTGCGCCGGCATCTCAGTCCGGACTACATTCCTTTTTGCCCCATGGGGCCCTGCGGCCCCTTGTTGGCTAGCCGCCGCAGGTTCGGCCTCCTGCCTCAGAAATCTCCCCTGCAAAACACGGTTGTCGTCAGAAACACCAGAATACGTGAGAGTGGAATCTCTCTCAAGGGAATGAGACTCCGGTTTCTGTCACCTGGGAGGCCGGGATTAACCCTGGGTAATCAGCCATGATGGCTACCAAGGTATTGTCCTTGCTTAGCTGATGGAACACCCTGTCGATAAGCTCCACCGATATGTCCGGATCCTCTTCGGAGTCCGGATCGAGGGACCGTTCTGGGTCCTCCGGCTGTGGAGGGCGGCTGTTTATATCCTTTACCACCTTTCGCAGTTCCTGCATTGAAGTCGTTAGACTACATATCTAACCGTGGGACTATAAAACAAACGGGCAAGTGCAGTTGTTCACTTACCCAACTTGGAGGGTTGTACATAGTAAATCCGGCCTGCGGGTTGACGCGGAGGAATTCCTCCTTTTCTCCCTTGTACAAAGAGGATAAGATCTTTACTAGAGCCGTAGCTGAGGCCGGCCCCTTACGACCGTAACGGGTGGCGTCATCCTCCCCGTTGAAATCCCACATGGGGTGGCCTCTATATTGAAGTGGCTGCACCCCCCGCATAATACATGCGGCCATGACTCCAATCATGGTTAGTCCAGAATGAGCCAACAGTCTTATCCAGCCCATCAGGTAAAGGACGTCTCTGTCGTTTTCTCTCTGAGAGCTCCGCGGACGCTAGCTCAAGCGCTTCTTCAATGGAGCACTGTTGAACTCAGGGAGACCGACCCGGATAGGGTCTGGTAGCGGGACGTCATCTATGTAAAACCATTTCGGAGGCCAGTCCTCGGACGCCTTTTTTGGGGTTCCGGATAGGTATCCGGTCCCGGCGAGAATAACCTGGTATATAGACCCCTCTCGAGAACGGGGCACCAGGCAGAATAACCTCTTCCACAGCGCCAAATGAGCCTCAACGCCTAAAAATAGCTTGCAAAGGGTGACGAAACCCGCAATATGTAATACGGAGGCGGGCGTGAGATTGTGCAGCTGGAGGCCGTAGAACTCCGGAAGCCCGCGGAGAAATGGAAGAATTGGAAACCCCAGTCCCCTTATTAGATAGGGGACGAGGCATACCCGCTCTCCTTTAGAAGGATTGGGGGTGCTCTCCGCTTGTTTTCCGCCATTGTAGGTGGCGAGACCGGCTCGGACCAGGACCATGTATGTCTGAGGGAGAAATCCCTTGGCCTGAAGCGACACTAACTCGCTATGCGGGATGGTGCAACTCTCCCAGTCCCCGGGTTTGGAACCGGAGGGGCGAGGGGAGGAGCTGCGACGGCTGGTCATGTTGGAATGGACCTTTGCTGGAAGCGCTCTGATGATAACTCGCCGAAAGGAGAAGATGTGGTTTGGACCTAAATCCCCATCCCGTTAAATAGGCGGCTCGTTTATACGGCTAGGGGTGTGAATGTAAAAATGCCCCGGCTTTTTGCATTCGTTTGACATGTGGAAGACGGCCATTATTGGGCGTGGAAGCCGAGGAGCACTACATTACAAAAACCGGACATTATTCCTACAGGTACACAAGATTTGGAGAAGAACCCGCCTTGCAATGCCGAACAATCTGCACGCCGGACTCGTCGTCATTGAATCCTGGTTCGGGGGCTACTGAGGGAGTCCTGGATTAGGGGGTGTTCGGGTAGCCGGACTATACCTTCAGCCGGACTCCTGGGCTATGAAGATACAAGATTGAAGACTTCGTCCCGTGTCCGGATGGGACTTTCCTTGGCGTGGAAGGCAATCTTGGCGATGCGGATATTCAAGATCTCCTACCATTGTAACCGACTCTATGTAACCTTAACCCTATCCGGTGTCTATATAAACCGGAGGGTTGTAGTCCGTAGGCAATCAACTCCATATACAACAATCATACCATAGGCTAGCTTCTAGGGTTTAGCCTCCTTGATCTCGTGGTAGATCTACTCTTGTACTACCCATATCATCAATATTAATCAAGAAGGACGTAGGGTTTTACCTCCATCAAGAGGGCCCGAACCTGGGTAAAACATCGTGTTCCCTGCCTCCTGTTACCATCCGGCCTAGACGCACAGTTCGGGACCCCCTACCCGAGATCAGCCGGTTTTGACACCAACAACAGGTATGACTATCTTGATTCTGTCATAAATTTTTCATGGATGCACATGCATGACAAAAAAAGCGACCTACTGTGACAAACACGTATCATCACGGAAGTGTATTTTTTTTGTAGTGCCCAGTGCAAATTGCTGCTTTTTTTTGCCTATTTCAGTGTCTCGCAGAAAAGGAATATCAAACGGAATCCAAATGGAATGAAACCTTCAGGAGAGTTATTTTTGGAAGAAACGAGGTTGCCACGAGGCAGGGAGGCGCGCCTGCCCCCCTGGGCGCGGCCCCACCCTCGTGGGCCCCTCGCAGCTCCACCGACCTACTTCTTCCTCCTATATATGTCCATATACCCCGAAAATATCCAGGAGCACCACGAAACCCTATTTCCACCGCCGCAACCTTCTGTACCCAAGAGATCCCATCTTGGGGCCTTTTTCGGAGCTCCGCCAGAGGGGGAATCGATCATAGAGGGCTTCTACATCAACATCATAGCCTCTCTGATGATATGTGAATAGTTTACCACAAACCTTTGGGTCGATAATTATTAGCTAGATGGCTTCTTCTCTCTCTTTGGATCTCAATACAATGTTCTCATCGATCTTCTTGGAGTTCTAATTGATGTAACTCTTTTTGCGGTGTGTTTGTCGAGATCCGATGAATTGTGCGTTTATGATCAAGTTTATCTATAAACAATATTTGATTCTTCTGTGAAATCTTTTATGTATGATTGGTTATCTTTGCAAGTCTCTTCGAATTATCAGTTTGGTTTGGCCTACTAGACTGATCTTTCTTGCAATGGGAGAAGTGCTTAGCTTTGGGTTCAATCTTGCGGTGTCCTTTCCATTGTTGAGGAAATCATTAACTGGTAATTGCTCGGTTGGCTGGCGAGTAGGGGATTAATAGGCTAATCGGCAAGTTAATCGGCCATTTAATCAATTAATCGGACGATTTATCAATTTATAGGCTACTCGGTGACCCTATGAGTAGGGTTTAATCGGCAAGTTAACTTGTTAATCAGATGAATTCTTGAACAGGGGTCCTTTCCCAATGACAGCTGATACGTCTCCAACGTATCTATAATTTTTGATTGCTCCATGCTATGTTATCTACTGTTTTGGGCAATATTGGGCTTTATTACCCACTTTTATATTATTTTTGGGACTAATCTATTAACCGGAGGCCCAGCCCAGAATTGTTGTTTTTTGCCTATTTCAGTGTTTAGAAGAAAAGGAATATCAAACGGAGTCGAAACGGAACGAAATCAACCGGAGAAGTTATTTTTGGAAGGAAAGCTACCGGATGGACTTGGACCCCACGTCAGGAGCCAAGGGAGGTGCTCACGAGGGTGGGGGGCGCCCCCCCTAGGGCACGCCCCCTGCCTCGTGGGGCCCCCGAAGCTCCACCGACGTACTTCCTGCAACCATATATAATCACGTACCCTAAAACTTCCAGAACAGACAATAGATCGGGAGTTCCGCCGCCAGAAGCCTCCGTAGCCACCGAAAGCCAATCTAGACCCGTTCCGGCACCCCGCCGGAGGGGGAATCCTTCTCCGGTGGCCATCTTCGTCATCCCGGTGCTCTCCATGATGAGGAGGGAGTAGTTCTCCCTCGGGGCTAAGGGTATGTACCAGTAGCTATGTGTTTAATCTCTCTCTCTCTCTCTTGTGTTCTTGAGATGATACGATCTTGATGTATCGCGAGCTTTGCTATTATATTTGGATCCTATGACGTTTCTTCCCCCCTCTACTCTCTTGTAATGAATTGAGTTTCCCCTTTGAAGTTATCTTATCGGATTGAGTCTTTAAAGATTTGAGAACACTTGATGTATGTCTTGCCGTGCGTATCTGTGGTGACAATGGGATGCCACGTGATTCACTTGATGTATGTTTTGGTGATCAACTTGCGGGTTCCGCCCATGAACCTATGCATAGGGGTTGGCACACGTTTTCGTCGTGATTCTCCGGTAGGAACTTTGGGGCACTCTTTGAGGTCCTATGTGTTGGTTGAATAGATGAATCTGAGATTGTGTGATGCATATCGTATAATCATACCCACGGATACTTGAGGTGACATTGGAGTATCTAGGTGACATTATGGTTTTGGTTGATTTGTGTCTTAAGGTGTTATTCTAGTATGAACTCTAGGGCTGTTTGTGACACTTATAGGAATGGCCCAACGGATTGATTGGAAAGAATAACTTTGAGGTGGTATCATACCCTACCATAATCTCTTCGTTCGTTCTCCGCTATTGGTGACTTTGGAGTGACTCTTTGTTGCATGTTGAGGGATAGTTATGTGATCCAATTATGTTATTATTGTTGAGAGAACTTGCACTAGTGAAAGTATGAACCCTAGGCCTTGTTTCCTAGCATTCCAATACCGTTTACGCTCACTTTTACCATTAGTTACCTTGCTGTTTTTATATTTTTCAGATTACAAAAACTTATATCTACTATCCATATACCACTTGTAGCACCATCTCTTCGCCGAACTAGTGCACCTATACAATTTACCATTGTATTGGGTGTGTTGGGGACACAAGAGACTCTTTGTTATTTGGTTGCAGGTTGCTTGAGAGAGACCATCTTCATCCTACGCCTCCTACGGATTGATAAACCTTAGGTCATCCACTTGAGGGAAATTTGCTACTTCCTACAAACCTCTGCACTTGGAGGCCCAACAACGTCGACAAGAAGAAGGTTGTGTAGTAGACATCAAGCTCTTTTCTGGCGCCGCTGCTGGGGAGGTGAGTGCTTCAAGGTATATCTTTAGATCTTGCAATCGAGTCCTTTAGTTTCTTGTTTTATCAATAGTTTAGTTTATAAAAGAAAACTATAAAAAATGGAATTGAGATTGTCTCATACACTTCACCTTTTTAGTATCTTTCGTGAGTATGATGGAAAGGATAATTGTGCTCAAGTGCTAGAAGAAGAAATCTATAAAATGTTTGGCACTAAATATGTGAATGATGAGCATGATTGCAATGTTGTTAGTATGAATTCTTTGAATATCCATGATACTAATGATGATTGCACTAGTTATGATGAAAATGTCTCCTATAAACAAGTCAATTTTTGTGGAGTGCATTGGGTTTGTATGTACACACCAAATAGGGAAGATAGATATTGCAAGAGGCATAAGTATTTAGAAACTAAATTGTTGCAAGAAAGTCTTGATGATTGTGCTGAAAAATTCAATATTTTTCGCGCCCCTTGTGAACTTTGCAATGAACATGGTCATTTAAATCTCCAATGCAAATTGTTTCATGACCGAATCATATCCATAAATTGTGATAATTTGATTACCCTTGAGCATCATAAAGAGCTTAGTCTTCTTTTGGGGTATGAGGAAATAAACGTATAACTGAGGATATTCCAAAGTTTAATCTTGATAGATTTCTTGATTTTGATCTAGAGAAGATTTATATGTATTGTGCGGTGAATTGCATTGAAAATCCTTACATTGCCAATTACATAAAGAAAAGAAAACAAATAGAAGATGAAGAGAATACTAATGAAAGGTAAGATACTTCCCAATACCCTCCTATTATTTCTTATGATGAATCAGGTAACGAGGAGGAGCCTCCTATTCAACCAATCTCATTAATAAGGATCTCCAAAAAGAGGATTGAACCCACACATGATGTGGTGAAGAAGAAGAAAAGAAAAAGGAAGAGAGGTAAAAAGATATTTCCCCCAAATAGTGCTGCTCCTATTACTATTGTGCCTCATGAAAATATAATTGTGGAAGATAATGATACTTCTTATGATCTTGAAAATCTTTTTGGCACTTGCTTGGAGGAATATGATAATTGCTATACTATTGGTGCTATCCATACTATTAATTATGAGAGTGATTATGCTTATCATATGAAAAGGCCCAAGCTCGGGGATGCTATGTTTGATGAGGATGACATATTTGAGAATATATTTGCTGAAATTAATGTTTGTCCCAAGCTTGGGGATGCTACGTTTAATGAAGATGATATTTTTAGTCTCCCAAGTTTTGATATGCAAATTTATAATGATGATAGCATGCCTCCTACTTATGATGATTATTGTGATGATACTTATGCTATAAAAAGTAATGATTATATTTATAAAACTTGCCATGATTATGGTTACTGCTTTTCTGAACATTACTCTTTTAATGTGGAAACAATTTATAGTATTCAAGTCTCTTATGATACTCCCACTATCCCGAATGAGAAGAATTTTGCTTACGTGGAGAGTAATAAAATTTCTATGCTTGTAGATCATGAAAAGATTATATTGTTGAATTCATTCATGATGCTACTGAAAATTATTATGAGGGAGGAACATATGCTTGTAGGAATTGCAATAATATCAAGTTTCCTCTCTATGTGCTTAAAATCTTGAAGTTATGCTTGTTTTACCTTCCTATGCAAGTTGATTCTTGTTTCCATAAGTTGTTTGCTCACAAAATCTCTATGCATAGGAAGTGGGTTAGACTTAAATGTTCTAGTCACATTCTTCATGATGCTCTCTTTATGTTACAATTCTTATCTTTTATGTGAGCATCATTGAAATCATCGTGGCTAGCTAGGGGCGTTAAACGATAGCGCTTGTTGGGAGGCAACCCAATTTTATTTTAGTTCCTTACTTTTTGTTCCTGTTTAGTAAGAAATAATTCATCTAGCCTCTATTTAGATGTGGTTTTATGCTTTTAATTAGTGTTTGTGCCAAGTAGAACCTTTGGGAAGACTTGGGGCGAGTCTTGTTGATCATGCTGTAAAAAACAGAAACTTTAGCGCTCACGAGAATTGCTCCCATGTTTATTTGGAGAGTGATATTTAGCTAATTATTTTTGCAGATGATTAATAGATAAATTACTCAGGTCCAGAAATTTATTTGAGAATTTTATGAGTTCCAGAAGTATACGTTTGATCCAGATTACTACAGACTGTTCTGTTTTTGACAGATTCATGTGTTGTTTACTTATTTTGATGAATCTATGGCTAGTAAAAAAGTTTATAAACCATAGAGAAGTTTCAATACAGTAGGTTTAACACCAATATAAATAAATAATGTGTTCATTACAGTACCTTGAAGTGGTGTTTTGTTTTCTTTCGCTAACGAAGCTTACAAGTTTTCTGTTAAGTTTTGTGTTGTGAAGTTTTCAAGTTTTGGGTAAAGATTCGATGGACTATGGAACAAGGAGTGGAAGGAGACTAAGCTTGGGGATGACCAAGGCACCCCAAGGTAAAATTCAAGGACAACCAAGAGCCTAAGCTTGGGGATGCCCCGGAAGGCATCCCCCTCTTTCGTCTTCGTTCATCGGTAACTTTACTTGGAGCTATATTTTTATTCGCCACATGATATGTGTTTTGCTTGGAGCGTCAATTTATTTTGTTAGTATTTTATTTCTGTTATTTAGAACAATGTTTCACATCTTTTATTTCAATAAAAGTGGCATTGATAGCCTTTACTATGCCTATGTTACAAGTCCACATGTTGCTGTTTGAAAACAGAAAGTTTACCGCTGTTGCAATAGTTCCCTAAAAAAATTAAGAATGTGATAAAATGTTGAAACCTTTTGCATATTAAGCTGTGATAAATTTACTACAGTGTGAATTTTCTTTCATAATTTTTGGAGCTAGGGAGGTATGGATGTTGCTGCATTCTTTACAGACTGTCCTGTTTAGGCAGATTGCTGTTATGTTTGCATTGTTTGCATATGTTTGCTTCTTTAATGATTCTATTTGAGGATAGGACTATGAAATATGCAGAGGCATTTAGTATTCAATGTTGAATAATAATTTTAGTGATTTGCTACAGTAGATTATGATAAGGTTTTTGCAATGGTTTATACTAACTTATCTCACGAGTCCTTGTTGAGTTTTGTGTGGATGAAGCTTTTAAGATTTAGGGAGACCGTGATATGAGAGGAATTAAGGAGACACAAAAGCTCAAGCTTGGGGATGCACAAGGCATCCCAAGATAATATTTCAAGAAGTCTCAATCATCTAAGCTTGGGGATGCCCCAGTTGGCATTCCACCTTTCTTCTTCAACAACTATCGGTTAGTTTCGGTTGATCCTAAGTTTTAGCTTCTTCACATGATGTTTGCCATTCTTAGAATGTCATTTTATTTTGATTTGCTTTCTGTTTGAATAAAATACCAAGATCTTAAATTATTAAATGTTAGAGAGTCTTCACATAGTTGCATAATTATTCGACTACACATTGATCTTCACTTACATCTTTCGGAGTAGTTTGTCATTTGCTCTAGTGCTTCACTTATATCCTTTTAGAGCACGATGGTGGTTTTATTATATAGAAATAGATGAATTCTCATGCTTCACTTAGATTATTTTGAGAGTCTTAAATAGCATGGTAATTTGCTTAAAATCCTAATATGCTAGGTATTCAAGAATAATAAAACTTTCTTATGAGTGTGTTGAATACTAAGAGAAGTTTGATGCTTGATGATTTTTTTGAGATATGGGGGTAATAATATCAAAGTCGTGCTAGTTGAGTAGTTGTGAAATTGAGAAATGCTTGTGCTGAAGTTTGCAAGTCCCGTAGCATGCACGTATGGTAAACATTGTGTAACAAATTTGAAACACGAGGTGTTATTTGATTGTCCTCCTTATGAGTGGCGGTCGGGGACGAGCGATGGTCTTTTCCTACGAATCTATCTCCCTAGGAGCATGCACGTAGTGGCGAGGTTTTTGATGACTTGTAGATTTTTGCAATAAGTATGTGAGTTCTTTATGACTAATGTTGAGTCCATGGATTATACGCACTCTCACCCTTCCATCCTTGCTAGCCTCTTCGGTACCGTGCATTGCCCTTTATCACATTGAGAGTTGGTGCAAACTTCACCGGTGCATCCAAACCCTGTGATATGATACGCTCTTTCACACATAAAACTCCTTATATCTTCCTCAAAACAGCCACCATACGTACCTATTATGGCATTTCCATAGCCATTCCGAGATATATTGCCATGCAACTTTCCACCATTCTGTTCCTCATGACACAATCATTATTGTCATATTGCTTAGCATGATCATGTAGTTGACATAGTATTTGTGGCAAAGCCACCGTTCATAATTCTTTTGTACATGTCACTCTTGGTCCATTGCATATCCCGGTACACCGCCGGAGGCATTCATATAGAGTCATCTTTTGTTCTAGTATCGATTTGTAATCATTGAGTTGTAAATAAATAGAAGTGTGATGATCATCATTTTCTAGAGCATTGTCCCAAGTGAGAATTAAAAAAATAAATAAAGTGAAAGGCCATAAAAAAAGAGAAGGCCAAAAAAAAGAGAAAGGCCATAATAAAGGAAGGCCACATAAAAAATGAGAGAAAAAGAGAGAAGGGACAATGCTACTATCCTTTGCCACACTTGTGCTTCAAAGTAGCACCATAATCTTCATGATAGAGAGTCTTTTGTTTTGTCACTTTCATATACTAGTGGGAATTTTCATTATAGAACTTGGCTTGTATATTCCAACAATGGGCCTCCTCAAGTGCCCTAGCTCTTCGTGAGAAAGCAAGTTGGATGCACACCCACTTAGTTTCTTTTGTTGAGCTTTCATACATTTATAGCTCTAGTGCATCCATTGCATGGCAATCCCTACTCCTTGCATTAACATCAATCAGTGGGCATCTCCATAGCCCATTGATTAGCCTCGTTGATGTGAGGCTTTCTCCTTTTTTGTCTTCTCCACATAACCCCCCTCATTATATTCTATTCCACCCATAGTGCTATATCCATGGCTCACGCTCATGTATTGCGTGAAAGTTTATGAGTTTGAGATTACTAAAGTATGAAACAATTGCTTGGCTTGTCATCGGGGTTGTGCATGATGAGAGCATTCTTGTGTGACGAAAATGAAACATGACTAAACTATATGATTTTGTAGGGATGAACTTTCTTTGGCCATGTTATTTTGAGAAGACATAATTGCTTAGTTAGTATGCTTGAAGTATTATTATTTCTATGTCAATATGAACTTTTGTCTTGAATCTTATGGATCTGAATATTCATACCACAATTAAGAAGAATCACATTGAAAATAAGCCAAGTAGCACTCCGCATCAAAAATTCTGTTTTTATCATTTACCTACTCGAGGACGAGCAGGAATTAAGCTTGGGGATGCTTGATACGTCTCCAACGTATCTATAATTTTTGATTGCTCCATGCTATGTTATCTACTGTTTTGGGCAATATTGGGCTTTATTACCCACTTTTATATTATTTTTGGGACTAACCTATTAACCGGAGGCCCAGCCCAGAATTGTTGTTTTTTGCCTATTTCAGTGTTTAGAAGAAAAGGAATATCAAACGGAGTCGAAACGGAACGAAATCAACCGGAGAAGTTATTTTTGGAAGGAAAGC
Organism: Triticum urartu; assembly: GCF_003073215.2. NCBI lineage: Eukaryota > Viridiplantae > Streptophyta > Magnoliopsida > Poales > Poaceae > Triticum > Triticum urartu. The sequence goes on from NC_053028.1 coordinate 579,110,143, forward strand.
TACCGGATGGACTTGGACCCCACGTCAGGAGCCAAGGGAGGTGCTCACGAGGGTGGGGGGCGCCCCCCCTAGGGCACGCCCCCTGCCTCGTGGGGCCCCCGAAGCTCCACCGACGTACTTCCTGCAACCATATATAATCACGTACCCTAAAACTTCCAGAACAGACAATAGATCGGGAGTTCCGCCGCCAGAAGCCTCCGTAGCCACCGAAAGCCAATCTAGACCCGTTCCGGCACCCCGCCGGAGGGGGAATCCTTCTCCGGTGGCCATCTTCGTCATCCCGGTGCTCTCCATGATGAGGAGGGAGTAGTTCTCCCTCGGGGCTAAGGGTATGTACCAGTAGCTATGTGTTTGATCTCCCTCTCTCTCGTGTTCTTGAGATGATACGATCTTGATGTATCGCGAGCTTTGCTATTATATTCGGATCCTATGACGTTTCTTCCCCCCTCTACTCTCTTGTAATGAATTGAGTTTCCCCTTTGAAGTTATCTTATCGGATTGAGTCTTTAAAGATTTGAGAACACTTGATGTATGTCTTGCCATGCGTATCTGTGGTGACAATGGGATACCACGTGATTCTCTTGATGTATGTTTTGGTGATCAACTTACGGGTTCCGCCCATGAACCTATGCATAGGGGTTGGGACACATTTTCGTCATGATTCTCTGGTAGGAACTTTGGGCCACTCTTTGAGGTCCGATGTGTTGGTTGAATAGATGAATCTGAGATTGTGTGATGCATATCGTATAATCATACCCACGGATACTTGAGGTGACATTGGAGTATCTAGGTGACATTAGGGTTTTGGTTGATTTGTGTCTTAAGGTGTTATTCTAGTACGAACTCTAGGGCAGTTTGTGACACTTATAGGAATAGCCCAATGGATTGATTGGAAAGAATAACTTTGAGGTGGTTTCGTACCCTACCATAATCTCTTCGTTCATCCTCCGCTATTGGTGACTTTGGAGTGACTGTTTGTTGCATGTTGAGGGATAGTTATGTGATCCAATTATGTTATTATTGTTGAGAGAACTTGCACTAGTGAAAGTATGAACCCTAGGCCTTGTTTCTTAGCATTCCAATACCGTTTACACTCACTTTTACCATTAGTTACCTTGCTGTTTTTATATTTTCAGATTACAAAAACTTATATCTACTATCCATATACCACTTGTATCACCATCTCTTCGCCGAACTAGTGCACCTATACAATTTACCATTGTATTGGGTGTGTTGGGGACACAAGAGACTCTTTGTTATTTGGTTGCAGGTTGCTTGAGAGAGACCATCTTCATCCTATGCCTCCTATGGATTGATAAACCTTAGGTCATCCATTTGAGGGAAATTTGCTACTGTCCTACAAACCTCTGCACTTGGAGGCCCAACAACGTCTACAAGAAGAAGGTTGTGTAGTAGACATCAACAGCAGGGGCAGCAAGGCACGTATTGTATTGTTGCCATTGAGGATAAAAAGATGGGGTTTATACCATATTTCTTGACTTTATCCCTCTACATCATGTCATCTTGCCTAATGCGTTACTCTGTTCTTATGAACTTAATACTCTAGATGCATGCTGGATAGCGGTCGATGTGTGGAGTAATAGTAGTAGATGCAGAATCGTTCCGGTCTACTTGTCGCGGACGTGATGCCTATATACATGATCATGCCTAGATATTCTCATAATTATGCACTTTTCTATCAATTGCTCGACAGTAATTTCTTCACCCATCGTAGTACTTATGCTATCTTGAGACAAGCCATTAGTGAAACCTATGGCCCCCGGGTCTATCTTTTATCATATAAGTTTCCAATCTATTTTATTTTGCAATTTTTACTTTCAATCTATATCATAAAAATACCAAAAATATTTATCTTATTATTATTATTATTATTATTATTATTATCTCTATCAGATCTCACTCTCGTAAGTGACAGTGAAGGGATTGACAACCCCTTTATCGCGTTGGTTGCGAGGTTCTTATTTGTTTGTGTAGGTACGAGGGACTTGCGTGTAGTCTCCTACTGGATTGATACCTTGGTTCTCAAAAACTGAGGGAAATACTTACGCTACTTTGCTGCATCACCCTTTCCTCTTCAAGGGAAAACCAACGCAGTGCTCAAGAGGTAGCAGCTACTTTGTTTCTTATAATACAGTATTGATGTTATTACCCTACTACAAACAACTTACACAATATACTGCTTTTGTTGTATTTTTCCTATGATGCAAACTAAGACACCATTGATGAAATCGTGGCATTTGTTCTTGATTTCTATAACCATTAAGTTATAATTTATAAAGTCTGTGAAACTATGAGTGTATGGGATTCTACTTGCGGCACAGGTAGACAAGAAGCTAGTATTATTTAGAAAAGAATTCTTAACAAGGTCAGAATACCGGTTTCCTAGCTAATATTCTTTGACCATGATTTTTCTAGTCTAGTACATGTTTGATTTAACTTTAGCGGTGAGTCTTATTTTTGTTGGGGTTTTTCGATTTCCTTATTATTATTATTATTATTATTATTAAATTTTTCATTAAAATGAAGTTTGCAAAGTCTATCAATCTATTTATAAGACAAAATAATTTGATAAACCCCATCACATTTGTTATTGTAATATATAGAACCATCGCAACACGATTAAAAAAACAAGTACATACACTGAACAACAATACATTTGTAATAAACCACTAGAATGCCAAATGGAGTATAAATCAATCTGAGTCATTCATATGCTAGGCATTTTGACATCCTATGTATTTTGACACTATAAGAGACCTTAGGGTCAATCTTAAATTTTAGGGACAATTCCATTTCTGCCCCTAGCTGGAACCAACTACTCAAATTTTCCCCTAATTTTCGTGTGTGCTCAAATTTGCCCCTCTACCTTTAGTTGTCCTTATAGAAATGCCCTTCTGCGCCGTTACCGTCTGGTCAAACAGCTTTGACCATCTCGAAAAAATAGCAAAAAATGTCAAAAAATTCTAAATTTTTTTGGGATCGAAGGTACTCAGGTTCGCGAGGTGTGTGCAAATTTTCATGTTGTTTTGGCATTCTAGGAGCTCGTGGCGAAGGAAAAACAGAAAATATGTACATGTGTGAACCATAAATTAAAAAAATAGCAAGAAAATTAAAAAAATGATTTTTTTTAGCATCCAAGATTCTCAGGTGCGGAAGGTGTGTGCAAAATTTTGTTGTGTTTGGACATTATAGGAGCTTGTGGAGAAAAAAAACAAAATTTGTCTCAGAAAAAAACTTGTAAAAAATACACTATTTTGGTTTTTTGCGAGAGCTCCTCGCATGTCATTTGATAACAAAATTTTGCACACACCTTGTGCAGCAGAGCATCTTGGATGCCAAAAAGTTTCATATGTTTTTTAATTTTCTTGCTATTTTTTGAATTTACTATTCAAAGATGTATAGATTTATTGTTTTCCTTTGCCACGAGCTTCTGATATGTCTAAATAGCATGAAAATTTGCACGCACCTTGCGCACATTAGTAGCTTCAATCCCACAAAATTTCAGATTTTTTTGATTTTTTTGCTATTTTTTCGAGATGGTTAAAGCTGTTTGACCGGATGGTAACGATGCAGAAGGGCATTTCTATAAGGGCAACAAATGGCAGAGGGGCAAATTTGAGCACACATTGAAGTTGGGGGCAAATTTGAGTTGTGGGTTCCAGTTAGGGGCAGAAATGGAATTTTCCCTAAATTTTATTACGGTTGCCACACATGGTTTACTTGAAACAAAGATGTGCTAGCAAAGTTGACCATTGTAAATAATTGAATGCAAGTCTGATGTTCGGTAACAGGGTAACACACAATAGCTTGACTTCAAAAGTCACCATGATGCTGGGGTTGATTTCATTTGCGACTATTGTTGTCTTTGTATTCTCCATTGTTTCATGCACTAAGCCACTAACATACTACAAAAGTGAACATACTCTCACCCTTGTCCATTAACTCCATTAACATTGTAGCCCACCTGTAATTGAAAGGTTTTTGGGAGGCATCTTTGAGGAAGTTATAGTGACAAACTGCCAATGGGCAGCTGCTTCCCTCAGGTGAGGGTGCTATGCATGGAAAACCTTTTAACATGAACTATATGTTCACCATGACAGCTCTACGAGAAACATCTTCCAATAATGGTGATCATCTTCTTACATCTTGGTGGTATAGAGAAGGCACTAGATATTTGTGCCATTGCTGTAGGAATCAATTTTTTATGACTTGAAAATTAAAGTTACATTGCCTTGTAGGCATCATAGTTCTACCTGATGATCAACTTTGCATTAACACCAAGTCAAGGGTGTTTAGTTTATGACATGTGTCAAGCTTTGTTGTAGTAAAAAAATATGACTCATGGAACTTATTCGAAGGAATTGATACTTTTGAATGTTCCATTGGCCATTGACCAAGTACAAATGGGCTATCGCCAAGATTTGCGCTTTGTGTCCATCTTTTTAATTTTAATCGACTCTTTCACAAAGTTTGGGTTTCATTTTTTCATTATACACATTCATCTAGACACCCACCCTTGATCATTTCCAAGTACAAAATAGAGAATAGTTTGTGGGATCATGAACATATTTTGACATGAGAGATAGATAATGATTTAAAGAAGTGGGTGAGGTAAAACAATGTCGATGTGATTTTATTTTTGGGATGACTGGGAGATTCATATTCAACTAAAAGTGAAGTGCAAAGAGTATGGAGTAGGGAGGTGGGGTGTTTTCTTAGAATGAAGTGTTCCTTTCTTACATCGAACCACTTTGCATCCTAAAGGTGAGCTAGATTGTTGAGCTTGCTAGGAAAGGAAGCCCTTGCTCGAGGGTCAAGATGACTAGGAGTTTTAGTAGTTTTTGATCTTCTAGTGGCTGGCTACACTGCATATGATCGATATAGTCCGATCCAGCTTTATTGGCATCTCGCTGTGCAGCTGAGCTGTCTAAGACTGATGTTGTGCTGGCTTAGCCCATGTTCTTGTGGTATTGGTGATATGAATGAGGTTATGTGTAGATAGTGAATGACGGGCATTGCGTGCTCCAGTCTCTTGAACATTGGCATTCTTTACTATGACAACAATTTACTAGTAGGAACTTCTGGGGACAGGCAAGCTAGCCATGATGCTATTGATTCCAGACACCTCCTTTTTCTATTCGGCCACCGTGCCCTTGAAACTTGCCTTCTCAGTTTTCTCTATTCCTGTAACTACAATTCACATGCAGTTAGATGAATTTGGTCACATTAACTTGCTCAGTAGCATGATGATAACATATTACTATTTATTGTCGAGGCTACCAGCTAGACAACCACTCTCACATTGAGATCATAATGATAAGATGTAAGAAATCATAACTCATGATTCACGTTATTCGCCAAACATTAGTGGGTTGTCTATAAGGTAGGTCAATGACCTTGCAATAGTTCACTTTGTTAACAGTTATGGATGACTGTGCATGGATCATATATGCCTTTCAAATTGTATGTGACTTGTGAAAGCACTGATGCAAAGTGACTCAGATTACCTGCTGCAGTTACATGTTTTATACATTCTCCAAGAGTGCAGGTTAGCCGATCATTATAACTTGAACGCACACTTTGGTCGGATCCCAAGAACCATTGCATCACATCAGTCATCAGCTAGCCACGCAAGCTCCCCACTGATGATGTGGAGGTTGGATCTTGGTGTGCTGCTGAGGGTGGACCTCTGGATTTTGGAGAGGATTCACTTGTGTTGGCTATAGCTCTATTGTGTCGGTCTTGCATGACCAAAGACCAAAGACTCCCTATTCAATATCCATGGTTGTCTTTTCAAGAGTAATTCCTTCGGCGAAGGAGCGGTGGCGGCGACAGCGTGCCTTCCTCTCGCGTCGGTGGTTGTACTCTGTGTTGTGTGGTCTGAGGACCTAGTTAGTTGTAATTTTATTAACTTTTGGGTCCTTTGTACTAATTTTGAATCCTCAACACAATTCCCATGTTTTTTCGCCAAAAAAGCTAGCCATGGCGAAAAGTACGCACCACTATTACCTAGAACAAGGAAGCTTCTCCTTAACCATGGTCGGCTAAAAGCTGGTCTATTTCACCATGCAGGCAACCAAACACATACCCAATAATGCTTCCTTTTCCTATCGTGACAACGATGACAAATCATACGCCAGACAACCGAGATGACGAGCTCATAGGTGACTTAGAATTTTATAAACTGCCTCGGTTAAAAATGGTGTAATGAGGCCCGGGAAGGGACTACCATCTACCGCACATGTTTTGAGGAGTTCATAATCAAATAACACTGATTAATAGCCATATAAGTGGCGATGCTAGAGGTCACAAGCAGTATTCCGCAGCAAAGGTGTATGGAAAATGTGTGTTGCAATTGTGAATGTGCATTTGTTAGCCGATAATGCAGTATCATCAATTTCTGGCATTGAAATTGGATGAGTTGGAACTCTTGGTTTATTTGTTTAGAAACCAATGCCTCCATAAGTTTGCTGATGGGTACTCACACACACAAGGGACGATGCACTTGCAGGTTATGTGTTGGCAAAAATCTTGTAGCACACTGTGTTATGCCATTGTATCTGTGTAATGCCCTGGATGTAACATTCCATAATTGTAACTCCAACTCTTGCCATTTCTGGCTATGTGATATGATATTTCCTTCGTGGTTGGGTTTTTTCTTTCGTTCTGCATTTTTTCACGTCATGCATTTCATCTCATGTCATTATGTGCATCTCATTTGCATTCGTGTTCGTTGCATGCATCTGGTCTTTTTCCCCGTTGTCCGTTTCGCGATCCGACACTCCCACATGCACCCGTTGCACCCCTCAAATCTTGTTTCGTGAGCGGGAGAAAAACATTCTCGGAATGGGTCAAAATTTGTCGAGTGGCCTTGGTACATCACCGGTAGGCCGCGTGTCAAATTTCGTTCCATTTGGAGGATGTTTGATGCCCCAACGGTTAACCGGGTAACCGTAAAAGCTTCTCTCTCTTTGCAGCCCAGCACCCCTCCAAAACATCCCACTAGTGAAGGAAATATGCCCTAGAGGCAATAATAAAGTTGTTATTTATATTTGCTTATATCATATAAATGTTTATTACTCATGGAAGAATTGTATTAACCGGAAACTTAGTACATGTGTGAATACATAGACAAACTGAGTGTCACTAGTATGCCTATACTTGACTACCTCGTTAATCAAAGATGGTGAAGTTTCCTAGCCATGGACAAAGGGTTGTCATTTGATGAATGAGATCACATCATTAGAGAATGATGTGATTGACTTGACCCATCCGTTAGCTTAGCACGATGATCGTTTAGTTTGTTGCTATTGCTTTCTCCATAACTTATACATGTTCCTATGACTATGAGATTATGCAACTCCTGAATACCGGAGGAACACTTAGTGTGCTATCAAACGTCACAACGTAACTGCATGACTATAAAGATGGTCTACAGGTGTCTCCAATGGTGTTTGTTGCGTTGGCATAGATCGATATTAGGATTTGTCACTCCATGTATCGGAGAGGTATCTCTGGGCCCTCTCGGTAATGCACATCACTATAAGCCTTGCAAGCAATGTGACTAATGAGTTAGTTACGGATGTTGCATTATGGAACGAGTAAAGAGACTTGCCGGTAATGAGATTGAACTAGGTATTGAGATACCAACAATCGAATCTCGGGCAAGTAACATACCAATGACAAAGGAAACAACGTATGTTGTTATGCGGTTTGACCGATAAAGATCTTCGTAGAATATGTAGGAACCAATATGAGCATCTAGGTTCTGCTATTGGTTATTGACCGGAGATGAGTCTCGGTCATGTCTACATAGTTCTCGAACCCGTAGGGTCCGCACGCTTAATGTTCGGTGACGATCGGTATTATGAGTTTATGTGTTTTGATGTACCGAAGGTAGTTCAGAGTCCTGGATGTGATCACGGACATGACAAGGAGTCTCGAAATGGTCAAGACATAAATATTAATATATTGGATGGCTATGTTCGGACACCGGAAGGTTTCGGATAAAACCGGAGTGCCGGAGGGTTACCGGAACCCCCCGGAAGTTATTGGGCCCTTAGTGGGCTTTAGGGGAGAGAGAGGGCAGCAGCTAGGAGGTGGCGCCCCCCAAGGGACTCCTAATTGGACTAGGGGAGGGGGGCGTGGAAACTCTTTCCCTCTCCCTCCCCCTCTCCTTCGTTCCCCTCCTACTAGGACTAGGAAAGGAGGGATCCTACTCCTACTAGGAGGACGATTCCTCCCCCCTTGGCACACCCTCTAGGGCCGGCCGGCCTCCTCCTCCCCTCCTTTATATACGGGGGAGGGGGGCACCCCATAGACACACAAGTTGATTGTTTAGTCGTGTGCGGTGCCCCCCTCCACTCTCCCCTCTCGTTGCTATGCATCATCTAGATAGATCTTGCGTGTGCGTAGGATTTTTTTTGAAATTACTGCATTCCCCAACTGTGGCATCCGAGCCAGTTCTATGCGTAGATGTTATATGCACGAGTAGAACACAAAGGAGTTGTGGGCGTGGGTATATAAATATTGCTTGTCGTCACTAGTTGATTCTTGATTCAGCGGCATTGTTGGATGAAGCGGCTCATACCGACATTATGCATACGCTTATGCGAGACTGGTTCTACCGACGTGCTTCGCACACAGGTGCCTAGTGGGTGTCAGTTTCTCCAACTTTAGTTGAATCGGATTCAATGAACATGGTTCTTTGTGAGTATGCACCGTTGCTACAGTTCGTCGGTAGCATTATAAGATGATCTCTCACTAAATTTCAAGGTATACGTGTTCTCCCTGAGTATGCACCATTGTGACAGTTCGTCGTGCCGAGACACCACGTGATGATCGGGTGTGATAAGATCTATGTTCACATACAATGGGTGCAAGCCAATTTTGCACAAGTAGAATACTCGGGTTAAACTTGACGAGCCTAGCATATGTAGATATGGCCTCGGAACACTGAGACCGAAAGGTCGAGCATGAATCATATAGTAGATATGATCAACATAGTGATGTTCACCATTGAAAACTACTCCATCTCACGTGATGATCGGACATGGTTCAGTTGATATGGATCACATGATCACTTAGATGATTAGAGGGGTGTCTATCTAAGTGGGAGTGCTTAAGTAATATGGTTAATTGAACTTTAATTTATCATGAACTTAGTACCTGATAGTATTTTGCATGTCCATGTTGCTGTAGATAGATGGCCCGTGCTGTTGTTCCATTGAATTTTAATGCATTCCTAGAGAAAGCTAAGTTGAAAGATGATGGTAGCAACTACACGGACTGGGTCCGTAACTTGAGGATTATCCTCATTGCTGCACAGAAGAATTGCGTCCTAGAAGCACCGCTAGGTGACAAACCCGCTGCAGGAGCAACACCAGATGTTATGAACGTCTGGCAGAGCAAAGCTGATGACTACTCGATAGTTCAATGTGCCATGCTTTACGGCTTAGAACCGGGACTTCAACGATGTTTTGAACGTCATGGAGCATATGAGATGTTCCAGGAGTTGAAGTTAATATTTCAAGCAAATGCCCGGATTGAGAGATATGAAGTCTCCAATAAGTTCTATAGCTGCAAAATGGAGGAGAATAGTTCTGTCAATGAACATATACTCGGATTGTCTGGGTACCACAACCACTTGACTCATCTGGGACTTAATCTTCCTGATGATAGTGTCATTGACAGAGTTCTTCAATCACTGCCACCTAGCTACAAGAGCTTCGTGATGAACTATAATATGCAAGGGATGGATAAGACGATTCCCGAGCTCTTCGCAATGCTAAAGGCTGAGGAGGTAGAAATCAAGAAGGAGCATCAAGTGTTGATGGTCAACAAGACCACCAGTTTCAAGAAAAAGGGTAAAGGGAAGAAGGGCAACTTCAAGAAGAACGGCAAGCAAGTTGTTGCTCAAGTGAAGAAGCCCAAGTCTGGACCTAAGCCTATGACTGAGTGCTTCTACTGCAAAGGGACTGGTCACTGGAAGCAGAACTGCCCCAAGTATTTGGCAGAGAAAAAAGATGGCAAAGTGAAATGTATATTTGATATACATGTTATTGATGTGTACCTTACTAATGCTTGCAGTAGCGCCTGGGTATTTGATACTGGTTCTGTTGCTAATATTTGCAACTTGAAACAGGGGCTACGGATTAAGTGAAGATTGGCTAAGGATGAGGTGACGATGCGCGTGGGATATGGTTCCAAAGTCTATGTGATCGTCGTCGGCACGCTACCTCTACCTCTACCTTCGGGATTAGTTTTAGACCTAAATAATTGTTATTTGGTGCCAACGTTGAGCATGAACATTATATTTGGATCTTGTTTGATGCGAGATTGTTATTCATTTAAATCGGAGAATAATGGTTGTTCTATTTATATGAGTAATATCTTTTATGGTCATGCAACCTTGATGAGTGGTCTATTTTTACTAAATCTTGATAGTAGTGATACACATGTTCATAGTATTGAAGCCAAAATATATAAGTTTAATAATGATAGTGCAACTTATTTGTGGCACTGCCGTTTAGGTCATATTGGTGTAAAGCGCATGAAGAAACTCCATGCTGATGGACTTTTGGAATCACTTGATTATGAATCACTTGATGCTTGCGAACCATGCCTCATGGGCAAGATGACTAAGACTCCATTCTCCGGAACAACGGAGCGAGCAACAGACTTGTTGGAAATAATACATACTGATGTATGCAGTTCGATGAGTGTTGATGCTCGCGGCGGGTATCATTATTTTCTTACCTTCACAAATGATTTGAGCAGATATGGGTATCTACTTGATGAAACATAAGTCTGAAACATTTGAAAAGTTCAAACAATTTCAGAGTGAAGTGGAAAATCATCGTAACAAGAAATTTAAGTTTCTACGATCTGATTGTGGAGGAGAATATTTGAGTTACGAGTTTGGTCTTCATTTGAAACAATGCAGAATAGTTTCTCAACTCACACCACCTAGAACACCACAGCGTAATGGTGTGTTCGAACGTCGTAACCGCACTTTATTAGATATGGTGCGATCTATGATGTCTCTTACTAATTTACCGCTATCATTTTGGGGTTATGCTTTAGAGACAGCTGCATTCACGTTAAATAGGGCACCATCGAAATCCATTGAGACAACACCTTATGAACTGTGGTTTGGCAAGAAACCCAAGTTGTCGTTTCTTGAAGTTTGGGGCTGCGATGCTTATGTGAAAAAGCTTCAACCTGATAAGCTCGAACCCAAATCAGAGAAATGTGTCTTCATAGGATACCCAAAGGAGACTGTTGGGTACACCTTCTATCACTGATCCGAAGGTAAGATATTCGTCGCTAAGAATGGATCATTTCTAGAGAAGGAGTTTCTATCGAAATAAGTGAGTGGGAGGAAAGTAGAACTTGACGAGGTAATTGTACCTACTCCGTTATTGGAAAGTAGTTCATCACAGAAATCAGTTCCAGTGATTCCTACACCAGTAAGTGAGGAAGCTAATGATGATGATCATGAAACTTCTGATCAAGTTATTACCGAACCTCGTAGGTCAACCAGAGTAAGATCCGCACCAGAGTGGTACGGTAATCCTGTTCTGGAGGTCATGTTACTTGACCATGACGAACCTACTAACTATGAGGAAGCAATGATGAGCCCAAATTCCGCAAAATGGCTTGAGGCCATGAAATCTGAGATGGGATCCATGTATGAGAACAAAGTGTGGACTTTGGTTGACTTGCCCGATGATCAGAAAGCCATAGAGAATAAATGGATCTTCAAGAAGAAGACTGATGCTGACGATAATGTTACTGTCTACAAAGCTCGACTTGTTGCAAAAGGTTTTCGACAAGTTCAAGGAGTTGATTACGATGAGACCTTCTCACCCATAGCGATGCTTAAGTCCGTCCGAATCATGTTAGCAATTGCCGCATTTTATGATTATGAAATTTGGCAAACGGATGTCAAAACCGCATTACTTAATGGATATCTTAAAGAAGAGTTGTATATGATGCAACCAGAAGGTTTTGTTGATCGAAAACGTGCTAACAAAGTGTGCAAGCTCTAGCGATCCATTTATGGACTAGTGCAAGCCTCTCGGAGTTGGAATATACGCTTTGATAGTGTGATCAAAGCATATGGTTTTATACAGACTTTTGGAGAAGCCTGTATTTACAAGAAAGTGAGTGGGAGCTCTGTAGCATTTCTGATATTATATGTAGATGACATATTGTTGATCGAAAATGATACTAAATTTCTAAATAGCATAAAAGGATACTTGAATAAGAATTTTTCAATGAAAGACCTCGGTGAAGCTGCTTATATATTGGGCATCAAGATCTATAGAGATAGATCAAGATGCTTAATTGGACTTTCACAAAGCACATACCTTGATAAAGTTTTCAAGAAGTTCAAAACGGATCAAGCAAAGAAAGGGTTCTTGCCTGTGTTACAAGGTGTGAAGTTGAGTCAGACTCAATGCCCGACCACTGCAGAAGATAGAGAGAAAATGGAAGTCATTCCCTATGCTTCAGCCATAGGTTCTATCATGTATGCAATGTTGTGTACCAGACCTGATGTGTGCCTTGCTATTAGTTTAGCAGGGAGGTACCAAAGTAATCTAGGAGTGGATCACTTGACAGTGGTCAAGAACATCCTGAAATACCTGAAAAGGACTAAGGATATGTTTCTCGTTTATGGAGGTGACAAAGAGCTCGTCCTAAATGGTAACGTCGATGCAAGCTTTGACACTGACCTAGTTGACTCTAAGTCACAAACCGGATACGTATTTTTATTGAATGGTGGAGCTGTCAGTTGGTGTAGTTCCAAGCAGAGCGTCGTGGCGGGATCTACGTGTGAAGCGGAGTACATAGCTTCTTCGGAAGCAGCAAATGAAGGAGTCTGGATGAAGGAGTTCATATCCGATCTAGGTATCATACCTAGTGCATCGGGTCCAATGAAAATCTTTTGTGACAATACTGGTGCAATTGCCTTGGCAAAGGAATCCATATTTCACAAGAGAACCAAGCACATCAAGAGACGCTTCAATTCCATTCGCGATCAAGTCAAGGAGGGAGACATAGAGATTTGCAAGATACATACAGATCTGAATGTTGCAGACCCGTTGACTAAGCCTCTCTCACGAGCAAAACATGATCAGCACCAAGACTCCATGGGTGTTAGAATCATTACAATGTAATCTAGATTATTGACTCTAGTGCAAGTGGGAGATTGAAGGAAATATGCACTAGAGGCAATAATAAAGTTGTTATTTATATTTCCTTATATCATGATAAATGTTTATTATTCATGCTAGAATTGTATTAACCGGAAACTTAGTACATGTGTGAATGCATAGACAAACCGAGTGTCACTTGTATGCCTCTACTTGACTAGCTCATTAATCAAAGATGGTTAAGTTTCCTAGCCATGGACAAAGAGTTGTCATTTGATGAATGGCATCACATAATTAGAGAACAATATGATTGACTTGACCCATCCGTTAGCTTAGCACGATGATCGTTTAGTTTGTTGCTATTGCTTTCTCCATAACTTATAAATGTTCCTATGCCGAATAGCGGAGGAACACTTAGTGTGCTATCAAACATCATAACGTAACTGGGTGACTATAAATATGCTCTACAGGTGTCTCCAATGGTGTTTGTTGAGTTGGCATAGATCGAGATTAGGATTTGTCACTCCGTGTATCGGAGAGGTATCTCTGGGCCCTCTCGGTAATGGACATCACTATAAGCCTTGCAAGCAATGTGAATAATGAGTTAGTTATGGGATGTTGCATTACGGAACGAGTAAAGAGACCTGCCGATAACAAGATTCAAGTAGGTATTGAGATACCGACGATCGAATCTCGGGCAAGTAACATACCGATGACAAAGGAAACAACGTATGTTGTTATGCGGTTTGACCGATAAAGATCTTCGTAGAATGTGTAGGAACCAATATGAGCATCCAGGTTCCTCTATTGGTTATTAACCGGAGGCAAGTCTCGGTCATGTCTACATGGTTCTCAAACCCATAGGGTCCGCATGCTTAACGTTCGGTGACGATCGGTATTATGAGTTTATGTGTTTCGATGTACCAAAGGTAGTTCGGAGTCCCGGATGTGATCACGGACATGATGAGGAGTCTCGAAATGTTCGAGACATAAAGATTGATATATTGGATGGCTATGTTCGGACACCGAAAGTGTTCCGGAAGGTTTCAGATAAAACCGATGTGCCGGAGGGTTACCGGACCCCCCCGGGAAGTTATTGGGCCCTTAGTGGGCTTTAGGGGAGAGGGAGGGCAGCAGCCAGGAGGTGGCGTCCCCCCCCCCCCTCTTTCCCTCTCCCGCCCCCTCTCCTTCCTTCCCCCTCCTAGTAAGACTAGGAAAGGAGGAATCCTACTCCTACTAGGAGGCGGATTCCTCCCCCCTTGGCGCACCCTCTAGGGATGGCTGGCCTCCTACTCCCCTCCTTTATATACGGGGGAGGGGTCACCCCATAGACACACAAGTTGATTGTTTAGCCATGTGTGGTGCCCCCCTCCATAGATTTCCACCTCGGTCATATCATTGCAGTGCTTAGGCGAAGCTCTGCGCTGGTTGCTTCATCATCACCGTCACCACGCCGTCGTGCTGACGAAACTCTCCCTCAACCTCAGCTGGATCTAGAGTTCGTGGGATGTCACCGAGCTGAACGTGTGCAGATCGCGGAGGTGCCATACCTTCGGTGCTAGGATCGGTCGAATCGTGAAGACGTAGGACTACATCAACCTCGTTGTCATAACGCTTCCGCTTTCGGTCTACGAGGGTACGTGGACAACACTCTCCCCTCTCGTTGCTATGCATCACCTAGATAGATCTTACGTGTGCGTAGGAATTTTTGTTGAAACTACTGCGTTCCCAACAACTAGCCCATCTAAACCCCTCCATGCTCTCCGTCATTGGATCACGATCGTGTGGGCGAAAACCGCACCTCATTTGGACTCTCCTAGCTCCCCCTACTTATAAATATGCACCCCCCTTCCAAATTCGCGGATAAAACCCTAGTCCACCCTCCTCCGCGCCGCCGGACGTGTCCGCTGCCGCCGGCCACGCCCGCGCCGGCACCCGCGGCCCCTCCTGTGCCGCCACATGGCAGCTGGCCACCGCCACCCGCCATGGACCGGAGAGCCCACATCCGGCCCTCCCCGCCCATCGCTGCCGCCCACGCCTCCTGCGCCGACCCTGCGCGCCCGCCGCCCCGCACGTCCCACGTCGCCGCCGCCCGCCTTCAACTGCACCGGCCAAGCTCCGCCACCCGGCTCCGGTGCCGCCCCTCCTCACGGATCCGACGTCCCCAAGGGTAGATCCTCCTGCCTCGACGTCCGCGCCCATCCCCGGCCACCTCGTCGCCGTTCTCCCACCTCGTCGGAGCTCGAGCCGAGCCGCCGCCGTTGACTGATCTCCGGCTGACCTCGGGACCCGTGCAACCCTAGATCTGAGGTTGACCCCCTCGTTTTTCTTCGAAGTCCCGAACTTTTCAACATTCTATGCACTTGTTCATCATGCCATATGTCCATGCTCATAACTCTGTTTTGCGTGCATGACATATCAAAATGTTTGTCTCGTGATGCTCTTCATGTTAGTGTCATTTGCCTGCATGTTACTGTCCATATTGATGCCCTAATCTTCGTTGCAAAAGTGCTATGTGATGTTGTCTGCTGGAATTTATCATAACTTGCTGATTTGTCATTTTCATTGCATTTTGTGTGTGCATCCTACGAGCATGATGTCTACATGTTTTTGGAGTATCTCCATGCCATATTTACAGTGGTGCAAGCCTTGTATATTTATGTGCTCTTTGGTAACTATCACAAGCATGCAAAGTAGGCTATGTGATGTTGCTATTTTCAGACAGTAAATTTGCTAAGTCTTTTCCTGTTACATTATGACGCTATGTTGTCTTGTTGCTACCAGTAGATCTATGCACATTTTGATGAGGCTAAGTAATAGGATTTTTAAGATGTGGTATTTATCTATCCATTCATGTCTCTGGTTACAATTATGAAGTATTCTAGCTTGTCATTACCATGCTCTACTTTTGCTATATATTGTTGCTGGCAGATTGTTAACATTAAGTTTAATATTGCCATGTGTTTTGCTAGTGATACATGTACCCTATGAACTTTCTATTGTCATGCTTAGCTTCATGAATATGTCTACTTACTTTTGGTTACCTTGTGATGCCATGAAATGCTTTGTCATGAGTGGCATGAGCTTGCAAAGTTGCTA
The DNA here is from genome assembly GCF_003073215.2 of Triticum urartu. Classification (NCBI taxonomy): domain Eukaryota; kingdom Viridiplantae; phylum Streptophyta; class Magnoliopsida; order Poales; family Poaceae; genus Triticum; species Triticum urartu. Next base: position 579,126,423 of record NC_053028.1, read on the forward strand.
TCATGAATCTGTTTTTTCCATGCTCTGTTTTTCTTCTAAGTCTGAAACTGATCATATCATTTTCCATGTTTGCATTGATGTTGCCATCTTATCCATGCATCTTTGGTTAAAGTTCAGTCAGGGAGTTTTGTTCTATGCCTTTAGTACTAGCATGCCATGTCTTTGCTTGCCATGATATATTCCTATAGCATGTTATTTGCTAGCTCTAAACATTGCTACCTGATGCTGTTTTTGACATGTTAGTATTTTCACTAAGTCTGTGAATCTGTTATCATTTGCATTTTTTCCATGCTATTTTAAGCTTGTTCTATTGAGTTCTAGCAGGAGCTCAGTGTTCATGATCTGTAGTGCTTCACCTGTACTTTAATGCCATGTGCTTTGTTACTACGGTGGAGTCCTGTAGCATAGTTTCCTGTTGCATCTTAAGTGCTATGATGTTGTTAAGCGCAGATTTGCATCGTTCTTGTTTTGCTTGTCCTTTGCAAACCGTGCATCCATTTTCGGTGATCCTTATATTGATTTTGACCGAAATCACTCACTCTTTCCAATGGCATACTTGGTTTCCCAATTTGATGCCTTGATAGTCTTTTCCCTTTCGGAGTACCCATATGCATTGCACATCATACCTTGCATTCCATGTCATGTCTTGCATCATGTTGCTTGTGCATTGCATCGTGATTGATTGTTGTTCCGTTGCTTGTGTTCTTGCTTTGGGTAGAGCCGAGTTCTTGAATGAGGAACCTTGAGTACGCTAACGAGGAGTAAGCTTTCGACAACCCCAAGAACTCTGTAGGCAAGATGATCATTACCCTCGATATTAATTCTATCTTTGCTTGCTAGTTGTTCGTTCTATCGCTATGTCGCACTACCTACCACTTGTTTATCATTCCTCCCATATTGCCATGTCAAGCCTCTAACCCACCTTCCTAGCAAACTGTTGTTTGGCTAAGTTACCGCTTTTGCTCAGCCCCTCTTATAGCGTTGCTAGTTGGAGGTGCCTTGTAGGTTGTTCTATGTTTGAACATGGATTTGTTGGGATATCATAATATCTCTTATTTAATTAATGCATCTATATACTTGGCAAAGGGTGGAAGGCTTGGCATTTTTCTCGGTGTTTTGTTCCACTCTTGCCTCCTTGGTTTCCGTCATACCGGTGTTATCTTCCTTGATTTTGTGTTCCTTGAACGGTTGGGGTTATGGGACCCCCTTGACAGTTTACTTTAAATAAAACTCCTCCTGCAAGGCCCAACCTTGGTTTTAACATTTGCCTAACAACAACCTAAAATTTTCCATAGGGAGTTATAAACCCGAGGGTCATCTTTATTTAACCCCCCCGGGCCAGTGTTCCTCTAAGTGCTGGTCCAACCTAGGCGATGTCCGGCGCCCCCTGGGCAACCAGGGTCTCAGCCAACCTGACGTCTTGCCCATCCGGTGTGCCCTGAGAACGAGATATGTGCGACTCCTATCGGGATTTGTCGGCACATCGGGCGGTCTTGCTGGTCTTTTTTTTACCATTGTCGAAATGTCTTGTAACCGGGATTCCGAGACTGATCGGGTCTGTCCGGGAGAAGGAATATCCTTCGGTAGGGTATAAACTTTCAAGAGCCATGCCCGTGGTTATGTGACAGATGGGAATTTGTTAATATCCGGTTGTAGAGAACTTCACACTTGACTTAATTAAAATGCATCAACCGCGTGTGTAGCCGTTATGGTCTCTTTTCAGCGGAGTCTGGGAAGTGAACGCGGTTTCGGTTATGTTTGAACGTAAGTAGTTCAGGATCACTTCTTGAGCACTTCTAGCTTCACGACCGTTGCGTACTTTCTCATCTTACTCTTGTACTCGTATGTTAGCCACCATATTTTCTTAGCGCTTGCTGCAACTCCACCTCATAACCACATTCTACCCATAAGCTTAAATAGTCTTGATCTCGTGGGTTTTGAGATTGCTGAGTCCTCGTGACTCATAGATACTACCAAAACAGTTGCAGGTGCCGAGGATACCAGTGCGGGTGATGCTACCAAACTCAAGTGGGAGTTCGACGAGGACCTTGGCCGTTACTATGTTTCGTTTTCTGATGATCAGCAGTGGAGCCCAGTTGGGACGATCAGGGATCTAGCATTTGGGGTTATCTTCTTTTCATTTGGATTTGTCTGTAGTCGGACTATGTGTGTACTCTGAATGATGTATGGATTATTGATCTTTGTTTGAAGTGGCGATTGTAAGACTACTCTATTTATCCCTTTCTTGTTCATTACATGGGATTGTGTGAAGATGACCCTTCTTGCGACAAAACCACAATGCGATTATGCCTCTAAGCTGTGCCTCGACACGTGGGAGATATAGCCGCATCGTGGGCGTTACAATCTGCCCCTTAGATTGAATAAACTTAAGCAACACAGTGGTGCTTAAATCAATTGATGCCACTAAAAAAAGGATAAATTGTAAATCATCCCGACAAACTGGACATTTTAAAAGAACTCCAAATTAAGCATGTCACAATTGAGCTTTTCCATCTTCCGCTACCCCTTGATGGGTTCTTGATATCACGGCTGCAATGGTGAAGCACAAAACATCTTGGAGCTTCGGCAAGTCCTGAGCCACACACTAAGTGAATAATTCAAGAATAATAATAGGGAACCCTGTATGTGCATGGTGGTACGCGGTGTGTAACTAGGGCAAGTACTGGAGTTGAGACACGGATACATGATGGCCTTAAAGTCAAGCCTAACTGAATAAATTTGGAACAAGAGTTGGCTATCTGCTAAGTGGTATAATAGTCCTTAGCTGCCTTTTCGCTGTAGGCCGTAGTGGTTGTCGATGGCCGTGGCTTTGCTAGCGGTGCTTCTTGTGTGTATTCTTGTGTGCTTGCTCTGCTGTGGGTTGTGAGCTGTTCTGCTGGCTTTCTATGTGTCGTATTTTCTTTTCTTTGTAAGCTGTTTGTTGCTGTAATCTTGACCCGTTGATGGATTTGTTAATTCAAAGCCGAGGCCTTCTCTCTAAAGAAGAAAAATGTCACACACTATGTAACTACAAGTTCTAGAGTTGAGAAACGCAAATACCTAATGCCTTAAGGTCAAACTATATGGAGTATATTCCCCACAAAAAAATAATAAGAGAGTATACGATAACCATTCATACATGGAAATGAAGATAAAACATGGCAACTAATAAGTCTTTAATATCTTAAATTAAGATGAGCCACGCCCGATTAGTAACTTACTAATTATGCACTACGTGTGCCCGGGAAAAGTGGTTTAGTTATGCTGACTTGGTATAACACATTATAAAGAAACTGGCATAACTTTTCTTAATCTTGTTGTGCAATTGAAGCTTGCTAATCTTGATATGAAATGTGACGTGGAAATCCCACAGACATCAAGTTTTTTAGCTCTCTAGTATATATTCTGAAAAATGGGAATAATGCTTTAACAAGGACCATAAATAATGCCGAATTAGTTAAAATTAGCATCAGAAGTACAAAATTAGGCATTGACAACAGAGAGGTTCACAATAAAAACTACAATGCATGGATGTGGCTACCTGACGTCAAACCATTTCAGAAGTGAAACAATAAATTAACTATACATTGTATCTTATTCGGGGAAATGCTCAACTAATCCTAAGCAAATTAAACATGACCCTTATAGGGGTAAGACATATCCCAGGTCAGAGAATTCCAATCCATCTTATGTGAATGAGTTGAACAAAAAAAGAGGGGGTGGGGGAGCTAACAAACTAGGAAGATGGATAGTCTATTGATTCCATATGCATATTCTGCCTATTCGACCACCACATAGCTTGTCATGATATGTCCCTTTTTCATTGAGCTTCATATGTTTCTCTGCCTGGACTTTTTGCATAGTTGGATGGATGTGGTCACATTGGTTTGCTCTAAAGCATGAAAATAACATATGTAGTATTATTTATCATTGAGCCCATTTGTTATAAAGGGAGATGGATACCGCTATAATCACTGGGATGATGTCACGATGTAGCATATCATAACTCACAGTATATGTTACCCACCAACCATTCTTGGGTGACTTTGGTAATATTTCTAGTAAAATCATCTACAAGGAGGATTCAGCGAAACAACTTCCATGATGCAGTAAAAATAATAGTAATCAACATAGCTTCCTCAGCCCAACGTTAGCTAGAGCAGCACTGTTAAAGCAGGAGTGGCAGGGGGTTAGGGTTTATGCTTGTTGCACACACACGTTGTCCTCATGCTTGAATTTTCATAGCTATTTTATTCACAATATGCCACATGTATATAATGTAATGCAATATGTTCATCTATGTATGACCTGCGGAAGTGTTCCCTTTTAGTGTTGTTCATATTTATAGCAATGAGTTATATAAATTGATAAAAGCCCACATATTGCTGGTTAAATTTATCTTCACTAATTTAGTACTATATCTTTGTGTAGCTTGTCATTTTTTATTTGCATGCCACTACATCAACTTCCTCGAATGATATTGTTCACTAGAAAGGTTAACAACATACCACGAGAAAGATTATGCAAGAAATATTATTTGCATGCATATTGCGATTAGTGGATTAGTTTTAGTCTTTATCTCCAACCATCATACGATTTTCGTCAATGACAATGTTCTAATTTCAGTATAGTTGCACCAGTTTTAGGGTACCCCGGTACTCCATGATGTGATGGGGAGTACCATGTAAATCTGGCCGTCCATTTTATGGGGTAATGTGGTCATTTCCAATTTCTAATCTATGATTAAATCCCATCCTAATCTATCCCGATTATCACCCAACCGTCTCCTCCCATCTCACGCACTTGACTGACGGCGGCCTCCTCTTCTCCTCACACGTATCTATCACGCACATCAGCCATCATGGCACGCAGTGCCATCTCAGGCGCTACTGCGCTTCAGGGTATCTTCTGCTACACCCTCCTCTTCTCCTCATACGTATCTCTCGATGTCTCCGACGTATTGCACTTTGAAATTTGCATGTCATTTTATCAGATTGCAAGGTCATTAATCAGAATTATAAAATTGATGGATCATTCAGTCAAGCAACGTCCATAAATTTCCCGCAAAAAAGCGCAAGGTCCATAAATATCGGGAGATTGAAGTGAATCACAAACAAATGAGAACTGAGACGCGACATCACCACAAGAATGCTCCAGTTCTCCTTCGATGTGCAAAATTCAATATCAAGATTGGGCAATCCCGTTGTGTACTCACTTTTCGAACATCAAGTTTCCGTGGTTGTTGTTCATGACTCCGTGCTTTTCTAGGATACCCTAATCATGTTGTCTCGTCGTCTCTCCGGTCGCTGATCATAGGCACGATCATCCCTCTCCGAAAAACCTGCTTGGTTGCCGCAACATTAACACATGCATATGAACTGTCCCATTCAATTTGAAATTAGGGGTAATCACGAGTTAGTCTGAACAAAAATATATACTGCCACAAAATGATCCTATGAGATTACCATTTTACCCCTAAGATTAGGGTACTCACTGTTTTCTTAGGACGGTACTCTGTTACAATTGTTTTGAAGTGCAGATTAAATTTATCCATTTGATTTTCTTTGAAAGATCCAGTATATTACTGGATTTTCATTGATAAGAAGAAAGCAGTGGGGAAATACAAAGGGTGGGGTGAGGGTCCTAGGACTAGTTAGGTTACAACACGGTAAACCCCGGAAGGACTTGTGCTTTAAATTTTTATGGTGGATCCCAAAAGTGTCTCTCCAGATGAATTGCTCCCGCTTGCTGCCAAAGCTCGATGGAGTGCTCAATGGCCTTGATGATGTCTTGCGCTGAAGGTGTCTTTCCCTTGAACACACACCGATTTCTCTCTTGTCAAATCTCCCAGCATGTTAAGAGCATGGTGGCATTGCTGGCCCTTCGTTGAGCCGGCTAGGTGCTTGCCACCATCCGTTGGAGTGTGACGATAACGCTTTCTTCTTGCACCTGTTGCCGTGGGTGAAACTGTTGGCACCCTCGCCATGCAGCTACCCTTTCCCAAACCTCACGGGCTAGTGGGCGACTCCAGATGAGGCGGTGCGCTGTTTCCAGGTTGCGAACACACAAAGGGCAGAAGTAGTTCTTCGGCCAGCCACGCCTTTGTAGCCTGTCGCAAGTCCACAGGCGGTTTTCCAGGAGGAGCCAGGTGAAGATCTTAATGCATCCAGGCACCTTTGCCTCCCAGATAAAATTCTGCCAATCAACTTGCACCCTACCTTGGAATTGCACGGCGTAAGCCGAGCTTGCCGAGTATTGTCCCAAAGCCTCTAAGTTCCACCTAAGTATTATCCATTTGATTAGAAGGAATGGATGGCCCATAAGCATTCTAGGGTATTGTAAAAGACCTCTTCTTAGGTACTATGTCCACGTCGTCTTCAAGCCACACTAGGTAATTTGTCTTGGTTCTATCAAGTCGTGTGATTGGGCTTGTGACGAGCTTCAAGCTTGAATGGTGATCCCTTCCCTCTGCCTCTCTTTCCTATGGCTTTCTCATCCTTTTCTGCCGAGGTCTTGAGTGAGCTCCGTGCGATATGGAAAGGTAGGTATGTCTTTTTATTTATAATGTGAGCCGCCAAGTACAATAACACTATATGATACTCTGTTTTAAGGTCCTCACCAAGTCCCAGAACTCTGAAGCATCTGAGCACTTCAGCGCGCAGGACAGCACATGACATAGCCGGCAACCCATGTTATAATGTCATTCGAGATTATGATCGTATAGCCATGTTGCAAACCTGCTTTGGCATCTCACTTGGTTTAGCACATGACCTTGTACATCCTTGCACTGCAAGTCTAGTACGCGAGATCTAACAAGAAATATTAATTGATGTCCTAAGCAACTAAAATGAAAATAATAACTATGCTCAAAGAAAAAAAAACTATAGGCTAAGACAAATAGCTATCTCAGCCTGAAGTCAGACTCTATGATCAGTGTGAGTGGACACATCGATCCCGATACACCCATCTGGCTGGAAAGCTTTGGTAATTGTCTTGCTGAAAGATATATCTTAGTTATAAGCAAAATATTGCAAGTCAACTTTTGTTGAGCCATGCATGAGAAAAATATTGCAAGCCATGAGCTAGCTAATCTAGGACGTTCCTATGGCCGTTCGGCCATGTTGGCTTCGGAACTACCCGAGCAGAATAGTTGAAGCGATTTGACTGCATTGTAAGTTGTAACCCCCCCAGTTATTTGAGGCAAACCACCGTAGTCATCAGATATGATCTAACCGGTCAAGTAATCAAGTTGAATTTCTGAAAGCTACAACTCAACTGTGCATTTAACTCTTGTAACACCATCAACTGACAAGAAGGAAAACTCTTACCACAATCAGTTACTCTTTTTTTTGAACCGGGCATTACCCCTTTCCATTACTCTCATAACAGAAATAACATCACTTCGAAAGATCCAGGAAACCTAGAAAGGGGAAGCGGGTTCAACGCATCACTGGCAAACCCACGATGGGCACCCGTCATCGGGCAGCCCACCATGGGGCAAAAACCCAGTGACACCTACGAAGCTACGACCAGAAAAGTTCAGCCATTACAAACCTGATTCAGATAGGCCACCCACACAAAAGCTCGCGCAGGAGCATGAACCACTCACATAACCAAACTAGTCTTTCACCAAAACGCCAACTTCATGCGCCATGACCGGGGTATAGGAGCCAAAAGAAGCACAAGCGGAGAAGAAGAAGCACTGCCTCCCGCCCTTGGCCACCTGAACTTCAACTTTCACCCGCTCCGTGTCGCATCTCTTGGTGCTGCACAGATTCTCATCATGTTTGTGGCGTTGATCCTTAGCATCTTCGATCCACGCTCCATCGCCTCCCGATCTTCACCCGACAGTAGACCTGCCCAATAAGATATGTATCCACAAGCAGAATATATCACCTCAAAAGGAGACTTCAAATCCTTGAATTCGAAGATTCTTTTGTTACGACAGTTCCACATCACCCAGCATAACGCAGCCAGGCCAAACGTGTAAAACCTCTCACCATCAGGCAGGTAACAATGCACCAATCAAAGTATTGCCACAAGTTGTTAGGGAAACACTCAGTGCCCAAAACACACCCCACTGTTCTCCACATAACTCTAGCGACAGGGCAGGTAAAGAAGAGGTGCTGAGAGGTTTCTCTGCCATCACAGAAGGCGCACACGGGCCTTCCCAGCCACCCGCGTCTGCACATTACATCCCTGGTCAGGACAGAATCCTGAAACAATTGCCACAAAAAATCTGAATTTTTAGGGGAATTTTTGCTCTCCAAATCCATCTAAAGTTGCATCCATCTAGGGGTCTCTCCAAGTATTCATAAATGGATTTTGTGGTAAAATTTTTCTTCTTCCCCAGGGACCAAACAACCTGATCTGGATCGTTAGATAGGGGCCAGTCCCGCACCTTATCTCACACCTCCCCCCATTGTTTGAGAAGTGTGGGGTTGAGACTTCTTCTAAAGAAGTTCACCTCCACATTCTCCCTGAACATAGCCACCGTTATCTCTTGATTATTACATATGCTGAATAGAACAGGAAACTGGAATATATCGGTTGCTCATCGCCAAAAGGATCCAACCACAATCTGGCAAGATTGCTAGAGTTCAAGATTACTTTTCTGCCAATCATATAGTGCTCCTTAACTTTCATGATGGCTTTCCAGATGGGAGAGTCCCCAAATCGGGTCTTAATGGATGCCACCGTATCCTTTTTGAAATATTTTTCCCGGATCACCTCCTGCCAAAGCCCATTCCGGGTCTCTAACTTCCACCACCACTTGGTGAGCAGACTTATATTCTGTTTACGTAAATCTTTCACCCCCAGGCCCCCCTTCTCTTTCGATCGACAAATTCTGGACCATTTGACCAGGTGATACCGCTTGCGTCCATCATGTTCTTGCCAGAGAAAACGCTTGTGATGTTTATCCAGTTTACTAATCACTCCCTTAGCTATTAGGAACATGGACATGTAGAAGTACACAATGCTAGTTAAAGAGGAGTTAAGGAGAATGAGATGCCCTCCCGAGGAGGCTGCATTGCCAATTCACGATTCACAGCACTTGAGGAATCTTTCATCCACAAAATCCCAATCTAGGCTACGTAAGTTTGAGCAACTAACCGACACCCCAAGGTACTTCATGGGGAAATGGCTGATGCTACAATTGAACAAGTCTGCATAGTAAGATATCACCTCATTGTCTCCCCCTACACATAGGATTTCACTTTTCAGAAAATTGATCTTCAATCCAGACATAAGTTCAAGCATGTATAGCAGCAGTTTCAGGTTGACAGCAGCCTCATTATTATGTTCAAAACAGATCACCCTATCATCCGCATACTGCAATATTGCTACCCCTCCCTCAATTAAGTCCGGCGCGAGGCCAGTAATCAAGTTTTCTTTTTGAGCATTAGTGACCATCTTCAAAAGGGTTTCAATAGCCAAGTTAAACAAGAAGGGGGAGTAAGGGTCGCCCTGCCGGACCCCTTTGTGACTCTGAAAGTAGGGTCCTACTTCATTATTAAGCTTAATGCTCAGGGTGCCATTGTGCAGTATCTTCTCCACCTAGCCGCACCAAGTCGGGCCAAAACCATGGTTTCGATGACATTCTAAAAGAAAGTCCCAATTTATCTTATCACAGGCTTTCTCGAAATCCAACTTAAGAACAATCTCCACCTTCTTTTTATGGTGGGTATGGTGTAACACCTCATGAAGAGTAAGGATCCCATCCATAATGTTTCTGTGTTTTATGAAAGCATTTTGATATTTGCTAATCAATTTGTGAGAAAAGTTAGCCACTTGGTTATCCAGAACCTTCGTAATCAGCTTGTAAGGGCATCTAAGGAGACATATGGGGCGGTACTGCTGGATCTTTCTCGCCCCATTTAGCTTTGGTATTAGAGTGATAATACCATAGTTCAGTCAGGCCACATCTAGGGTATTATCATAGAAGGCTTCAAACATCCGCATAATATCTTTTTTTACAAAGTCCCAACAATGCTTATAAAATTCTGTCGGGATACTGTCGGGGCCTGGGGCTCTATCACTTTCCATACTAAACAAGGCCTTTATTACTTCCTCCTCAGTAAAGGCTTTAGTCAGTGTATCATTGTCATCCACGGTGAGTTTCTCACTGCTAGACCACGTATCAGGATACATATGAAATAAATTCCCCCTCGCAGGGCCAAATAGGTCTTTGTAAAAGGTTGTTGCATGACCCAACAGGTTCTTAGTGCCTTCTATAACTTTCTCCCCATCGTCCAAAGAATGTATAGTGTTTTTCTTTTCCTGCCATTGGCTATCCGATGAAAATAAGCCGCGTTCTGGTCTCCTTTCAGAAGCCACCTTTCATTTGAATGTTGTAGCCAAAACAGCTCCTCCTCTGCAAGAATCTCATAAAATTCTATACACAGGATGGTCCTCTTCTCATAGGTTTCCGGGTCCAGGGGTCCATTCTCTTCCTTTTTCTCTATCTCCTCCAACTCTTGTTTAATCCACTTTTTCCTTTTTCTGGCATGCCCAAAAGCATGCGAGCCCCAACCTTTAAAGTATTTTTTAATACGTTTCAACTTTATATTCAGGATGTTAATAGGGTCTACAGAATACGCAGGCTGTTCCCATATCTCTTTAGCTTTATGATAAAAATCCTCATTTTTTAACCAGCTCAGCTCAAATCTGAACTCTCCCCTATGAGGAGCCCCCTTATCAGTGGGGTTGGATGAGAGCAGCAGGGGGTTGTGGTCAGACACATCTCTCACAAGCTTACGAACCGTAACTAAGGGGAATAAATCTTCCCAATCAGGGCTCATTAGGATCCTGTCTAATTTCTCCAGAGTAGGGTTCCTCTGTTTGTTGGTCCAAGTATATTTTCCTCCCCCCATGTGAATCTCTCTAAGGTTAAGGTTTTGGATAATAGAGTTAAATCTATCCATGTACGGGGATCTATGCAGATTTTTATTCTTGTCGCAACTTTCCCAAAGGATGTTAAAATCACCACCAATCACATAAGGAGTCCTGACATTGGTGCAGACCGAGATCATCTCATCTAGGAACTCATCTTTCTTATCGTCGTGTGCCGCCCCATAGACTACCACCAATGTCCATATAATCTTGAGGGTAACATCAAGAACTGCAAATTGCATGAGGTACTTACTTGCATTCCAGGAAACAACCTCCAGGGTCTCTTTTTTGACCCCACACAACACACCACCTGATTTACCAACAGAAGGGATCCAATTCCAACTAAATCTGTCAAAGGGGTCAACTCTCCTCAAATACTTTTGATCAAAGGTTTTTTTTAGTTTCCTGAATACCTAAGAAGTCCAGAGAGTGGTCCTTAATGATGTCAGAGAAGCAGGTGGCCATCCCTCTTTTACCTACTCCTCTACAATTCCAGAATAGGCCTTTCATGATTTTTTCATTCTAGCCCTCCCCCCTTTGGCAGCCCTGCTAGGAGAACGAGCAGGACTACCAGCTTCCCCTACCAAAGAGGATCCATTTTTTTTACTTCTGGTGGTAGGTCTTGCTATAACCACACTAGGTTTCCTCTCCCTTTTTTTCTAGATCCCACTTTAGTGAAATTCAACTCTTCCACCTCATTAACATCTACCCACTCTATATTCAAAGGGGTCTGATCCCCTTTGCATTAGTTAACACAAGTTTCCCCCCTCGAGGGTCATTCTGTTATGCATTTGCACTTTTTTGTCCATGTTTCTGCATTTTTCAAGTTCTCTAAGGATATCCACATTACTAAAATCATTATCAGGAATATTCACTCCCATTTTAACTTCTCTAAGAATGAGATCGGGATTAGATAAGGCCTCAAAAGAGTTAGGGCTATATGTAGTACCTTCGATGTCTCTTTTCTTAGCCGCTGCCATTGCCTTCTCCTCCACCCTCTCCATCATGTTGTGGGCGTTTCTCAGGCTGAAGCGCAGGTTTTCCTCCGTGACAAGTGGGGGAGCAGGGGGCCCCACATTGATCATCTCTGCCTCAGGTGACTCAACCCTGTACTGCCGAGGAGTAGCAGTCTTCTCACCATCCCCATTCACTTCTTTTACCTGACGACATTTTTTAACGACATTAGAGTAAGATTTTCTGGGACTTTTCAGGTTACAAGTCAATGAATTCACATCATAGGAGCTTACTTTATTTTGTTCCATCTCATAGGCCATAGTTTCAATTAGCAACGTGGTATGCAGAGAGTCATCAGACTCTACACTCTCTTGCGACTCCCTGATGGGATCTGCTTCCCCCCCCCCCCCAAACAATGCAAGGAGCTTCACAGGTGGTTCAACATGAGTTTTGTTCTCTGTTTTTCCATGTTGCATAAGGGGGTAGTTCTTCCCATCAGCATTCCCATCAAATCAGCAGGTGTCTAAACTGTCTTTTCATCCCTATTAGGATCTCTCACCAGGATTTGTTCCACCTCATAGAAAAAAGTCATAAAAATAGTCTCCCAGCACAGCTTCTGCAATCACAGGAATTTCATCCACATTCCTGCACCCAATCCTCACCCTAGCAGAGGTCGGACGATGCAGAGTAGCCGCATCAACCTCCAAGGGGGCCCCAACTAGTGATGCCACATATGCAATGTTTCTTTCACTCCTCTTATCAAGTGGCACATTGCTGATATTAACCCATGCTATCTCCATTTTTCCTTTAGCCCCTACCGCAGACGACCATGGAGTGGCAAGAATGACAGCACCACTCGTCTTAAGCGTCACCCTCCCCACATAACAGATCTGAGCAACAGCCCTTGGATTAGGAAATTTCACTACAAACACCCTTGGCCCTATAGCATGAGTAGAGCAATGCCAATCAGTGGCTAGGTAAGCTGACAGATCTAACTCCATCTGACGCATAGAGGTTTCACCTTCAACAATAGTAACCACAATATTGTTGGCCCTAGCTTTTTGTTGATTAGCGGAACAGGAGTCGTGGATATAGTAAAACCCCTGTCCCTTGGACTGGAATGCACACATGGGTGCAGCACATTCCCAGGGCAAAAACTCCACGCACACAGAAGCTAGATGCCCTAATTTCTTGCATCTCTCGCAGTAGGCTTGCAGACAGCGAGTAGGGGAGTGTTCACGAGATTTGCAAATGAGACACGTATCTGCTTTTTTGGCAGGAGGCACCTGAGCAGGGGGCTGCTTCCGCTGAGGACGATCAGACGGCAGATGAGGTTGCTTTCTGGCGGTGTCGCCGCCCGAGCCTGATGACGCCTGGGCCTTCTGCACCCAGACACCACCGCTCTGGATCTCTCTGCGATTGGTCGTCGCTGCTTCATCCCAGCGCGCAGAATCCTCCACCGACACGATGTTGGACGATGTCGAGAAGCCATAGCTGTCGCCTTCTTCACGCCTCGAGGAGAACTTGCTCCGGTCGCCTCCCCGGCCGTTGCCGCGGCCAGCCTGCCGCCCTCCTCCGCAGTCCATGCGCCCGGCCCTGCCTCCTCCGCGTCGCTCTCCGTGGTGGCCGCGCCCCGCGTCGTTCGCCATGGAAGAGGACAACACCACGGCTGCAAACGATCTAGGGTCTCTGCCTACCTTACCCTCCCACCACTCGAACGAATCTGGATTTCTGGATCTTGGGTCGCCGCCCAGAAGTGGGAGAAGGAGGTCTCTAGGTCAAGGATCGGTGCGGTCGGGGCTTTATACCAGCGCTGCTGCCCCGCGGGGGTGGGTGGACTCCCCCCACGTGTCGCGCATCCGCCATTGGTGGGCTCGGTGCCACGAGCGGGTTTGTCTCGGGTCGGCTCGCCCCACCCGCACACGTCACCGCGCTCCTGTGTACCGCCGCGATGCCCACGTCTCCTCCGTGCACCGACGGGTGTTTAACGCCGGCAGCCGATCCCGAACCCTCACCAGGTAACAAGGAAGCGAAATCACGTACCCAATGTCGATTTCCTCCCCCTCGCATAGGAAATGTGCGTCCACCATCACGCCCCGCTGATCCGTGAGGACCAGTCGGAGAGCCTCCCAGCGCAACGTGAGGATGCCGTCGTCGAACCTGAGCGTGCGTGAGATGAGATCGGCAGCATACGAGACCCGCCATCTCACGTCGTGGTCGCCGCCGCTCATGCCGCTCGAAAACGCCATCTTTCGTCGGCGTCGTATTTGGCCCGGAGATACCCAAAAGGCAAGACACTATTTGCTTCAGTTCCAATCAGTTACTCTTTCATCCCGGCCCTCTCAGAGTATCAAAGAAATGGATATGGTACGGAATGTCTGGTAAATGTAGTGCAAGATTGTAATGCCCTTGATGCGGCTATATCTCCTACATGTCGAAGCACGACTTAAGGCATAACCGCATTGAAAGCAATGTCGCAAGCGAGGTAATCTTCGCAAACAACCCATGTAATACATAAGGGAAAAGAGATACATAGTTGGCTTACAATCGCCACTTCACACAATACATGAATAAAGCATTACATCATCCAGATACAAACAAGGTCCGACTACGGAACCAAAATAAAGAAGAACCCCAAATGCGACAAAGGTCCCCCGATCGACCCCAACTGGGCTCCACTACTGATCAACTAGAACGAAACCGCACAAAGGACAAGATCTTCATCGAGCACCTCCTGAGCTTGGTTGCGTCATCTGCACGGACTCATCGGCACCTGCAAGCTGGTTTTGGAAGTATCTGTGAGCCACGGGGACTCAGCAATCTCGCACCCTCGCGATCAAGACTATTTAAGCTTATGGGCAAGGTAAAAGGTATGAGGTGGAGCTGCAGCAAGCGACTAGCATATATGGTGGCTAACATACGCAAATGAGAGCGAGAAGAGAAGGCAAGGCACGGTCGAGAAAGTATGATCAAGAAGTGATCCTAAAACAACCTACATCAAGCATAACTCCAACACCGTGGTCACTTCTCGGACTCCGCCGGAAAGAGACCGTCACAGTTACACACGCAGTTGACTCATTTTAATTAAGTTAAGGTTCAAGTTATCTACAACCGGACATTAACAAATTCCCATCTGCCCATAACCGCGGGCACGGCTTTCGAAAGTTCAAATCCCTGCAGGGGTGTCCCAACTTAGCCCATGACAAGCTCTCATGGTCAATGAAGGAATAGACCTCCTCCCGAGACATTCCGATCAGACTCGGTATCCCGGTTCTTCAAGACATCCTCGATAATGGTAAAACAAGTCCAGCAAGACCGCCCGATGTGCCGACATCCTGATAGGAGCTGCACATATCTCGTTCTCAGGGCAACACGGGATGAACACTACGTACAGCTAAAACCAACCTCAAGTTTCCCCGAGGTGGCGCCGCAAGTGGCTCTAGTTTGGACCAACACTTAGACAAGCACTGGCCTGGGGGGTTAAAATAAAGATGACCCTCGGGATGCGCGACTCCCAAGGGAAAAAGGCTAGGTGGCAAATGGTAAAACCAAGGTTGGACCTTGCTGAAGGAGTTTTATTCAAAGCGAACTGTCAAGGGGTTCCCATTATAACCCAACCGCGTAAGGAACGCAAAATCCGGGAACATAACACCGATATGACGGAAACTAGGGCGGCAAGAGTGGAACAAAACACCAGGCATAAGGCCGAGCCTTCCACCCTTTACCAAGTATATAGATGCATTAATTAAATAAGATATATTGTGATATCCCAACAAGTAAACATGTTCCAACAAGGAACAACATCTCCATGTTCCAACAAGGAACAAACTTCAATCTTCACCTGCAACTATCAATGCTATAAGAGGGGCTGAGCAAAGCGGTAACATAGCCAAACAACGGTTTGCTAGGACAAGGTGGGTTAGAGGCTTGATTCAACAATATGGGTGGCATGATAAGCAAGTGGTAGGTATCGCAACATAGGCATAGCAAAAGAGCGAGCATCTAATAAAGCAAAGATAGTAGTGATTTCAAGGGTATGATCATCTTGCCTGAGATCCCGCAAGGAAGAAGAACGAGTCCATGAAGAAGACAAACGGACGTAGACGAACGAGTCCTCACAAACGCGACGTTACCGGAACCAACCCGAAGAAGCAAACACCGGAAAGAAGCACACAACATAGTAAACAACCACCACATAAGCATGGCATGATGCACAATCAAGTATGATGCATGTCCGGTTTAATGAAACATGGAATGGCAAAATGCACAAACAACACTACAAGTTAAGTGGAGCTCAATATGCAACGAGTTGCATATTGACGAAACACCACAACAAGTTATTTAGTTCGATCTTGTTTATGTACCCAACAATATTAAATGTTTTTAAACATGGTAAGAGGGTGAAGCAAAGTAAAACTACCTATCTAGTCAAGTTTAAATGAGGCCGGAAGCAACGAACAACAATTCCGCTAAATCCTCATATGCATATTTTAAGGTTTGGTACTGTTCTGCCCTAATCATAATTTTAGAGTTATTAAACATGCAAAGTAAGTGAACCAAGTTAAACTAGGCATTTTTCTACCCCATTTACATATAAAGATTATTTAAATCGGAGCTACGGTTATTTAATTATGAAGTAAAGCATTTTTACATGGCATAGGGGCAAAATATAAGCAAACATCATTTTAAACATTTTTAACATGATTGAAAATGGCATATTATGAAACTACACAAAATTCTAAGCATTTTACATATATGAAGACATTTTAATCCGATGCATGGTTAAATTAGCTATTACATGCATGAACATGAGGGGCAATCTGTAAACATGCAGTTTTCAGGATAATTGGAAAAATTCGCAGGGGAGGAAAAAAAACACAATCGGGCCGAATCTGCAATCTGGATTGGGGAGCTGCTCACATTGGGTCAGAGGCCAGATCTGGAGTTGGGCCGGTGAGGAGCTGGAGCAGGCTGGGCCTTGGGGCGCTGGAGGGAGGAGGCAGCCCAGGCGCGGGCTTGAGCGAGTCGTGGTCAACGTAGAAGAAGCAGAGGCCTCCCCGCGGCTGCGATGCAGAGGACACAGGGAGCGGGACTTGGCGCTGTCGTCTCTTGCGGCGGCCGCAACAGAAGCTTGGCGCGCGGCCATGGCTTGGCGTCAGCGAGGGACGTCCGGGAAGGAGGGGAACGACCGGATCCTTGACCCGTGCGCGAGAAGAGGCATCATCGGCATGGGGCTCATCCTTGCGGCAGCGGGGTTGAAAGCATGCGGTCACCGCGATGCGAAGGAGGCCAGGGTTTGCTGCGGCTGAACGAAGAGGCACGGCAGCGCAGGTACGGCGAGGTGGGACTCACAGGCGGCGGATCTGGGCAGAGGCACCCAGGAATAGGGCGCGGGCGCGGACCCAACGGAGACAAGCTTGAGGCGTCGGCCTTGGGAACGATGGGGCTCCTCGGGATTCCTGGGACTTTGGTGGCCAACTGCTCGAGGCTGGAGATGGCTGGCTGCTCGGGATCGAGCTCATCTCGATCTGGAGCTCGGGGATGGGGCTCCTGGCTGACGAGGGGAGCCAGGAGGCGGCGCGCGAGGTCGGGCTCCAGGAGGTGCTCGGACACCGCGGGAGGAGAGAAAGGGAGTGGAGCGATGGGTTCCTGGAGCTGCTGATACAGCTTGATGCGGTGGTGGATCGGGCAGGCGTGCCGCTCGAGGATGGTGGGTGGCGGCGCTGAGTTGGCTCGGGAAGGAATGAGGGGATCCCAAGGCAGGTCGGTGGCGGCGGGCAGGAGGATGGATGGGACAAGGGTCCTTAATTTTAGGGTTTGTCCAGATTTAGACTAGTAGTCTCTTATATAAGAAAAGAGGAGGGGTTTAGGGTAGATTCGGACCCTCTGATTGAAATCGGGCGGTCGAGAAAAATATGTTAGGAAGTCCAATTAACAAAATGGAGACGTTTTGTAGATGTTTGGGGATGATCCGGACACGACGGTGTCGACTGCTCGGGTCGGGTCCGGGACAATTTTCGGACGCGCGCTTGAGGAGGGCCGCGGGCTGACGAGAGAGGTTAGGTTGGACCTGGCGGTAGGTAGTGGGCTGTGTAGAAGGTCTCGAGCTGAGAGAAAAGAAGAGAGGGAGGCCCGGCGACTGTTTCCGGAGACTGAAAACGTCCGACGTTAGACCGGCTATACTGCCGCTATAGTTAACCGTTGGGGCGTCAAACGGACTCCGAATGCGATGAAATTTGGCAGGCGGCCTACTGGCAACATAACAACACCACATGCCAACTTTCAACCCATTCCGAGAACATTTTCCGTCCACTTATAAAATAATATTTCAGACGTGCCGCGGGCGCGTGCAAGTGTGTCTGGGCTCAGAAGGGACAACGGACGGAACGAGGAGACCGGGACTGATGCAAGTTTTGAAAACATGATGATGCAATGCACATGATGACATGATAAGATGCAACACGCAAGCAAATGACATGGCAACGACGGCGAATAACTGGACGACAACTGGCACATTGGTCTCGGGGCGTTACAACACTCCACCACTACGAGAGGATCTCGTCCCGAGATCTAGAATGGCACCGGAGGGCAAACAGAAGAGAAAGAGAAGAGGTAAAACTAAGTTGCTCCTTTGACAAACGAGTGAGACCAAAGAACCTTGTGAGGTTGAACAATTTCGAGAAAAAAATACAACTAAGATGAACGAAGTTGAAAACACTCCGTTATCAAAGAAGAACAAGGAAGAACAACTTTGAGCAGCACTCTGAATGAAAAGAGATGCAAGAAAAGATAAGTAGAAAGAACTTTAAAAGGGGCACGACACTCCGGTTAAACGGATAAACCAAGAAAAGAACACGATCCTGACAAAACAAGAAGATGGGTTGAAGAGAGCAACATCACAAAGCCTCCGAAACAAAATGAAGAATGGAATGGAATGAACGAAGTAGAAACCAAGATCTTGGCAGCGCACGCTTACAACCGAGGCTAGAACAGAGTTGTTGGATTATCAACAACGAAAAGATAAGCTTGATATGGTCTTATGGAATACGTCTCAAATTATGAGGTGACAAGCCTGTCACTCACGGGAAAGGAATTGGATTGGAATGAACAAAGAGACGAGAAAGTATTTCACTGGGAGGATAGATGAAGAACTTGGATCATATATTATCACCATTAATAGCAACAAACCTTAGGGAAAGTTTTAGGTGAAATATAACCCAAGGTAACCCCAATGACGAGATTGGTGGATTTAAAATACCTCATTCTTAATAACATGTGAATCATGAAACATGAACTCAAATTATCAAGAATGACATAATACCACCTCCAATGATTCGGAAGAAAGAATTGCACTCCGGATAACAAGATGAAGAAAGCTTGAGCTCCTTCGAAAAGAATCTCAATGAACGCTAGGAGAAGGAATCATTTCTTTGATGAACCATCATGTATAGCCTCCATGAAGAAACTCCGGTAACACAAGAATAAAAAAAAGGAGAAATTGAAAACACAAGGTGAATCCTTGCAATGATTTAGATGGATCTCCGTGATGATATAATTGAGAGAACTTGGAACTTCGGGAAAGAAAGATGCGCACTGGAAACCAAGAATAAGTATGATGAACCACTCCGGAAAACAGGAATTAATCACTTGGATGGAACAAGAATAAGAATCATGTTATGCGTATCCTTCAACAATTTAATTGCTGACAAGCAACAGATTTGGCATACTACTTATCCTCGTAAAAAGATTAAGAGAGATATAGCGCAAACTTGAGAAGGTCTTCAACAAATCACCGGTCGGGGTTGAAAAGAATGAATTAATTGATACGGAAGAGAGATCTTAAACGAACCACCGTAAGAATTGAAAAGAGCATATAAAGCATGAAGACACACCGGGAAGGATTAGCAAATAAACGAAAATGCTTGAGAGAATTTAGATATAAGAGAACGAAGGGATCACGAGCCGATTAAAGATCACTTGAACGAAGCACCGGTGGAATTTGGAGAATGATAGCTGAAAACTGAGAATGAATAAATCTTAGATGATGGGCTCCGGATGAACAAACTGAAAAGGCTCCTGAATTGCTCTGGATGGATAAAAAAATTCTCACAATCAAACAATTATGAGAGGATGACCTCGAATTAGAACCACGATTCTCTGAAAGAACGGATAAGATATGGAGGTAAAACTCTTCTTCGGTCTTCAAAATCCGAGAATGACGACCAGAAATACCATCATGACTTATTTAGACACTCCGGAAGAATCAAAACGAAGAGGTTGAGCCAACGATGAAAAGAATTTGAAAACGATTTTGGAGAATACATTTGGCTGATGATAAATCATTCTTACGTCAAACTTTGAAAAGAATTTGCGAATACCTCCGGGAAAATAAGAAGAGTCAGGTGAGATCCTGGAAAAAGACATGTGGGTTAGGGCCCACTCAAGAGAAACACTGTTGAAATGATTTAAAAGAGAGGTTGCACCGGTTGAATTAAATGGCTTGAATGAAGTGACATCCTCGAAAGATCTTGAACGAAAGCAGAGTGGAAACAGGAATCTTCTGAGATATCTTCGGCACTCCGAAACAAATGAATAGCGAGGAGTAGATGATTAAGAGGTGCACCGGTATGAGAAGGTATTGAAATGAGGAAAAGATATGATCAACAAAGCTTGACTTGAAACCACCGGAGAAGAAAAGAACGAATAATGGTGAACTAGAAGAACACCTTCAAGGGAACCACTGGGTAAGAATAATGATAGAAAAGAATGGAGAGACTTCACATCAATAAGATGGATACTCGATTAAGAGGTCTGAATCCTTGGAGAAAAACAAAGGGAGGGAGGGTGGGAAAAACAAAGGCAACTTGGAGATGGATGACACAAACAACGTTGAGAAGAACTGATACTTGATCTAGCGGAAGTTGAAATGATCGGATCCACTTGAAGAGAGGCACGCCGGTTGAACAGATTTACATGAAAATCTCGATTATCAAGAAGGATTAGTATTCACATAGGAATATGAGAACACCGTTTAGGAACAGGTATGGAGTCAACATTTGACTTCGCAGCAACTTGGATACCACAACTCAAAACAAAAACAAAGGGTTGGCTTGCAGAATAAGCCAGAACAAACATATGATAGAGATTTTGTCCGAAGTTTTCGTGGTGGGGACTACATGGGCTCGATCGTACAGCACCATCATGTACAAGGCAGTGCACATGACATACGAAGCGTCCCCGAGTCGGCATAGCCAAGGACTCTTTAAGACACAACGAGACCACTGTAAAACCAACCGTGAATAGGCGAACCACTAGACGTCAAACCCCAATTTCATATCATACATCTGGCGGAAAGATATCTTAAGAGCTACTTGAATTCCCACCTATGAAACTCCCAAACCTTTCCGGTTATGCAATCAGGTGTTGGGGATAGAGGGGAAGCATAATATCTCACCCAAATCTAGCAATTCCTACATCCAGCTGTATCCATCCTTCAACACATAACCGAGAAAAACTTCGGAAACCATCTACCTCAACCTTCGAAAAACATCCGTTATACAAGTTATGGCAATACTCCCGAACTCCCGCCCCAGTACTGGGTGGCGTCGAGGTTATCTCACCAACGAACTGCATAAAAGAGATTTTCGATGTCGGCGTACTAAACTCAGGTATTCCAGAACTGCGACGATAAAATTATGACGACAACACCTCAGAGCTCAACTCCCCGGGACACTTCCACAAAACCCCTGACAGGAGGCACCAAGACAATGTTCTCGTCATAAAACCATCAGAACGATTCCAAGATACCCGCGTGATCCTAAATTTTTTTTAGTGAAATTTGAGAAGAGAAGAGTCAAAATTCTACGTCAGGATGCCTTACCAGAGCGATGAGGAGACTGGTAAGTAAAAATAATTCCTAAACTCTCCGATATATAATTCCTAAATGACTCAAAAACATTTTCCTAGACACAACTCGGCCGCTAAAAACGATCAAGCAATGGGGCTCCTAAGGTCGGGGAAGGCTCTGATACCAACTTGTAATGCTCTCGATGTGGCTATATCTCCCACGTGTCGAAGCACGACTTAGAGGCATAACCGCATTGAAAGCAATGTCGCAAGTGAGGTAATCTTCGCAAACAACCCATGTAATACATAAGGGAAAAGAGATACATAGTTGGCTTACAATCGCCACTTCACACAATACATGAATAAAGCATTACATCATCCAGATACAAACAAGGTCCGACTACAGAACCAAAATAAAGAAGAACCCCAAATGCGACAAAGGTCCCCCGATCGACCCCAACTGGGCTCCACTACTGATCAACTAGAACGAAACAGCACAAAGGACAAGATCTTCATCGAGCTCCTCCTGAGCTTGGTTGCATCATCTACACGGACTCATCGGCACCTGCAAGCTGGTTTTGGAAGTATCTGTGAGCCACGGGGACTCAGCAATCTCGCACCCTTGCGATCAAGACTATTTAAGCTTATGGGTAAGGTAAAAGGTATGAGGTGGAGCTGCAGCAAGCGACTAGCATATATGGTGGCTAACATACACAAATGAGAGCGAGAAGAGAAGGCAAGGCACGGTCGAGAAAGTATGATCAAGAAGTGATCCTAAAACAACCTACGTCAAGCATAACTCCAACACCATGTTCACTTCCCGGACTCCGTCGGAAAGAGACCATCACGGTTACACACGCAGTTGACTCATTTTAATTAAGTTAAGGCTCAAGTTATCTACAACCGGACATTAACAAATTCCCATCTGCCCATAACCGCGGGCACGGCTTTCGAAAGTTCAAATCCCTGCAGGGGTGTCCCAACTTAGCCCATGACAAGCTCTCACGGTCAACGAAGGAATAGACCTCGTCCCGAGACATTCCAATCAGACTCGGTATCCCGGTTCTTCAAGACATCCTCGACAATGGTAAAACAAGTCCAGCAAGACCGCCTGATGCGCCGACATCCTGATAGGAGCTGCACATATCTCGTTCTCAGGGCAACACCGGATGAACACTACGTACAGCTAAAACCAGCCCTCAAGTTTCCCCGAGGTGGCGCCGCAAGTGGCTCAAGTTTGGACCAACACTTAGACAAGCACTGGCCTGGGGGGTTAAAATAAAGATGACCCTCGGGATGCGTGACTCCCAAGGGAAAAAGGCTAGGTGGAAAATGGTAAAACCAATGTTGGGCCTTGTTGAAGGAGTTTTATTCAAAGCGAACTGTCAAGGTGTTCCCATTATAACCCAACCGCGTAAGGAACGCAAAATTCGGGAACATAACACCGATATGACGGAAACTAGGGCGTCAAGAGTGGAACAAAACACCAGGCATAAGGCCGAGTCTTCCACCCTTTACCAAGTATATAGGTGCATTAATTAAATAAGATATATTGTGATATCCCAACAAGTAAACATGTTCCAACAAGGAACAACATCTCCATGTTCCAACAAGGAACAGACTTCAATCTTCACCTGCAACTATCAACGCTATAAGAGGGGCTGAGCAAAGGGTAACATAGCCAAACAACGGTTTGCTAGGACAAGGTGGGTTAGAGGCTTGGTTCAACAATATGGGTGGCATGATAAGCAAGTGGTAGGTATCGCAGCATAGGCATAGCAAAAGAGCGAGCATCTAGCAAAGCAAAGATAGTAGTGATTTCGAGGGTATGATCATCTTGCCTGAGATCCCGCAAGGAAGAAGAACGAGTCCATGAAGAAGACAAACGGACGTAGACGAACGGGTCCTCACAAACGCGACGTTACCGGAACCAACCCGAAGAAGCAAACACCGGAAAGAAGCACACAACATAGTAAACAACCACCACATAAGCATGGCATGATGCACAATCAAGTATGATGCATGTCCGGTTTAATGAAACATGGCATGGCAAAATGCACAAACAACACTACAAGTGAAGTGGAGCTCAATATGCAACAAGTTGCATATTGACGAAACACCACAACAAGTTATTTAGTTCGATCTTGTTTATGTACCCAACAATATTAAATGTTGTTAAACATGGCAATAGGGGGAAGCAAAGTAAAACTACCTATCTAGTCAAGTTTAAATGAGGCCGGAAGCAACGAACAACAATTCCGGTAAATCCTCATATGCATATTTTAAGGTTTGATATTGTTCTGCCCTAATCATAATTTTAGAGTTATTAAACATGCAAAGTAAGTGAACCAAGTTAAACTAGGCATTTTTCTATCCCATTTACATATAAAGATTATTTAAATCGGAGCTACGGTTATTTAATTATGAAGTAAAGCATTTTTACATGGCATAGGGGCAAAATATAAGCAAACATCATTTTAAACATTTTTAACATGATTGAAAATGGCATATTATGAAACTACACAAAATTCTAAGCATTTTACATATATGAAGACATTTTAATCTGATGCATGGTTAAATTAGCTATTACATGCATGAGCATGAGGGGCAATCTGTAAACATGCAGTTTTCGGGATAATTGGACAAATTCGCTGGAGAGGAAAAAAAAACACAATCGGGCCGAATCTGGGATCTGGACTGGGGAGCTGCTCACATTGGGTCAGAGGCCGGATCTGGAGTTGGGCCGGTGAGGAGCTGGAGCAGGCTGGGCCTTGGGGCACTGGAGGGAGGAGGCAGCCCAGGCGCGGGCTTGAGCGAGTCGCGGTCAACGCAGAAGAAGCAGAGGCCTCCCCGCGGCTGCGATGCAGAGGACACATGGAGCGGGACTTGGCGCTGTCGTCTCTTGCGGCGGCCGCAACAGAAGCTTGGCACGCGGCCATGGCTTGGCATCAGCGAGGGACGTCCGGGAAGGCGGGGAACGACCGGATCCTTGACCCGCGCGCGAGAAGAGGCATCTTCGGCATGGGCTCATCCTTGCGGCAGCGGGGTTGAAAGCATGCGGTCACCGCGATGCGAAGGAGGCCAGGGCTTGCTGTGGCTGAACGAAGAGGCACGGCGGCGCAGGTACGACGAAGTGGGACTCGCAGGCGGCGGATCTGGGCGGAGGCGTCCAGGAACAGGGCACGGGCGCGGGCGCGGACCCAACGGAGACAAGCTTGAGGCGTCGGCCATGGGAACGATGGGGCTCCTCGGGCTTCCTGGGACTTTGGTGGCCAACTGCTCGAGGCTGGAGATGGCTGGCTGCTCGGATCGAGCTCATCTCGATCTGGAGCTCGGGGATGGGGCTCCTGGCTGATGAGGGGAGCCAGGAGGCGGCGCCCGAGGTCGGGCTCCAGGAGGTGCTCGGACACCGCGGGAGGAGAGAAAGGGAGTGGAGCGATGGGTTCCTGGAGCTGCTGATACGGCTTGATGCAGTGGTGGATCGGGCAGGCGTGCCGCTCAAGGAAGGTGGGTGGCGGCGCTGAGTTGGCTCAGGAAGGAATGAGGGGATCCCAAGGCAGGTCGGTGGCGGCGGGCAGGAGGATGGATGGGACAAGGGTCCTTGATTTTAGGGTTGTCTAGATTTAGACTAGGAGTCTCTTATATAAGAAAAGAGGAGGGGTTTAGGTTAGATTCGGACCCTCTGATCGAAAGCAGGCGGTCAAGAAAAATATGTTAGGAAGTCCAATTAACAAAATGGAGACGTTTTGTAGATGTTTGGGGATGATCCGGACACGACGGTGTCGACTGCTCGGGTCGGGTCCGGGACAATTTTCGGACGCGCGCGTGAGGAGGGCCGCGGGCTGACGAGAGAGGTTAGGTTGGACCTGGCGATAGGTAGTGGGCTGTGTAGACGGTCTCGAGCTGAGAGAAAAGAAAAGAGGGAGGCCCGGCGACTGTTTCCGGAGACTGAAAACGTCCGACATTAGACCGGCTATACTGCCGCTATAGTTAGCCGTTGGGGCGTCAAACGGACTCCGAATGCGATGAAATTTGGCAGGAGGCCTACTGGCAACATAACAACACCGCATGCCAACTTTCAACCCATTCCGAGAACATTTTCTGGCCACTTATAAAATAATATTTCGGACGTGCCGCGGGCGCGTGCAAGTGTGTCTGGGCTCAGAACGGACAACCGACGGAACGAGGAGACCGGGACTGATGCAAGTTTTGAAAACATGATGATGCAATGCACATGATGACATGATAAGATGCAACACGCAAGCAAATGACATGGCAACGACGGCGAATAACTGGACGACAACTGGCACATCGGTCTCGGGGCGTTACAAAGATCCAAATGAGGCTTGTGCAAATTGCAACATCTAGGATTCGATAACTAGGTGTATTAAGTGAATTCTGATCTTAATTTAAAAATCTCTGCTTCAACTTTCCCACCTTTTGATTTACTGGTTTCCTCCATGTTGAACTTTGCATCAAGTTTTTCTGTTTCTTTTTCCTCTTATGTGAAGTGACCAAAACTGAATAATCTCCCTTGTCTTTGATCACAATTCTCTCATGACACCCTCACTAATATCAGAGGAACTGACCTATCGTACAAAATTAAATTTAGTGTTATTTGTATTTTTGCGGGGAAGCAAAACAAACGTTACATAAAACCTGGTTGGTGGTATGTGCAATGTTGATCTGGCACGGAGGACTGATGGCACATGGCCATTGTATGTGTAGAACTGTATGCAATACTTTTCGTGACATGTCACTGTCTCAAAACCCTTTTGATGTACTTTACAAACTAGGTTTAAAGTAAAAATAGAAAATAAAGTACACAGAGATGATGCATTGGTCATATATTATTGATACAACGTAGCACAATTTGATATTTATACAAAAATTGAACAGTTATTGACGAATGAAACTAATTTGTGAAAAAAATCCTTTGTGCTCTTAGAAATGATGTCACAAAAATATTTGGTAAGATGAGTTTTTCTTTCCTTTTAGTTTGCTAAGTTTTTAAACAAATTAGTAGTACATATATCTAAGAGGATTTCCACATCAGTTTTTATATTTGCATTTAAAATGAGAATAAACCAGTTAAATAGAAGCAAAATTGTCCTTCCAAGAAACGCCAAGATATGATGTGGAAGTCCAGATCATCGCAGTGTCTCGGGATGATGCTTTCTATGAAACAGGCTAAATTAGTTGTGGCACATGATACCAAACCATCGCACTTCGCTGCTCTTCCATCTTGTGTTCTAATAGATTAAGCAAGAAAGAGTGAAGTTTATCTTAACAGCCCGACCCCATAAAAAATATATCTAAACAGCCCGAACGTGAATTCCTGCTGCCTCCTTTTCTTGAAGACTTCACAGTCCAATAGATCACAAATTTCATGAACAAATCTAGTATTGTGGCGCGTTGTGCTAACATAGAAGAGGTAGCATGCTCGGCGGCGTATATAAATAAAAGCACAAGTTGGGAGGATGGTATGTATAGCAATGCAACATTATGACTTGATGCATGTGAATAGTTTCAGGTGCCATTTGTAATCCTTTTTAGATGAAAGGACAATGGCCCAACTTTATATAAAGCAAAATGTGATGCAAGGTTTTGCGTTCCATGCTGGGGTACCTACAAAACGAAAACTTAAAGAAGGAAGTAGACCTTGGGAAGAAGGATCCCCAGTAATAGAAAGAACACTAGCTGACTATAGTTTAAAGCGACATTTCTGCATCTTCTAATCGCCCAATCAAACTTCTCGTTATTAAAACTAGGTAAAAAAAAACCGACCTCTCTCGTGGGTGATCCACTCAGCCATCTTACTACAATGATAAGTATCATGCAAAATGGGCCAAACTTCTTCAAATTGGTTACTTCCACAGTGTGCGCCATTGCGGCAGAAATAAAGTGACACAATAGATTGTATCAAGCCCACACAAAATCCGGTAAAGCGTAATAGTGTGAAAGATCAGATGATTACATGTTGTCCATAACTCCCACCGACCACAACAACCCTACACCAAATAAACTAGGTTGAAGAATTATTTTTGTTGTTCGCCAAAGCTAGAAACCACCCAACATTCATCAGTAACCAAGACCATCCCCGAGACTCTCAAACAACAACCCGAACTAAAACAACACCAGAACATAGGAACACCAAAAGGTCAATAGACTCCTCAACATCGCAAAGAGATAATGACCATTGGCTGGACCATGCCTAGCTAGAATAAGCGCTCGCATAATATAATGGACCACCTACCAAGAAAAACCCTATATTCAGAGGCAAATTCATTTTCCACATGTGAGTTAAATAAAGGTACCTATACTCCCTAACAATATAGATAACAAGAATTGGATGAATAACACATCCTTTGGAGCGGTGGAGTAGATCGCCTTCAGCACCCTGCCATCATGTCGGTATTTCACGCTACCCTTTGCGTACCAGTTGTCGTTTGGATCTACGATTTCCTGGAACTCGACCGTCTCCATGACAAACGCCATCATCAATGCTTATGACGTGTAGTCTTCACAATTTAGATGGGATATAGCGGTTGCAACTCCACCATCACCATCGATTCTCCTTGGGTTGCGCTCACCGTCATGGTTGTGTTGTCTCCTGGGTTCACCAACACGATAACCTTTTGCTTACTTTCCAAAATTCACAGATGAACATGTACCCAAGCTATGAGAGGAAGTATAATCGGGTGAATAGGAGGACTATAGTGTGACATCCTAGGTTAATAGGAATGATAGGCTACTCATATCAATGACCAATTCCTTCTTTTCTGGAAGCCCATTCGCAAGGAACCTTAATGTTAAGTGTGCTTGGCTTGAAGATTTAAGAATGGGTGAGCGACTTGACAAGATGATCCTGGGTGCGCAGGAAAGACTAGTGTTGTTCTGCGGGACCAGTCTAGATTCCGCTAGGCGTAACAGCGTGGAACTGATGGCTACATCCAGGGCGTTACAAAATGGTACCATAACTGACCCTTGCGGTTACACAAGCATGTGTGGATCAGCGGCGCAGAAATGTACATGACGCATGTGGCCTGTCGTGGCACACATCATGGGCACATGTTGATGCTGTCACTGGCGCACATAGACGTGTGCTAAGGGGTAACATTCCTGTGTGCCGACGAGGACGTCGGTTCCTTTGATTGGGGTGTATGTGACATCCTAACTTAATTGAAATGATATATTACTCATATCAATAAGGAATTCTTTTTGTTTTGGGCCCATTTGCAAAGAACCGAAACCTCAAAATTAATTTTGCTTGGCTTGGAGCGATTTGAGGATGTGTGACTGATTGAAAAGTTTATCCGTGATGCACACGAGTAATGACAAAGTACGTAGGAAGTATTAGTGTTGATCTGTGGAGACAATCTAAATGCCGTCAGGCATAACGGCCAGGAACAGACCGTTGTGGCCGGGACAGTACATGTTGCCACTTGCTGCGATGGAAGACGCCAACTCGCAAAACTGGCCGTCGCCGGGTCACAGTTGGCACTGGAGCTCGCAACACCGCCACACCCCGTCGTTGATCTGGCATAGCCCGCTCATGGCACCACCGCACATCATCATATTTTTTTTACCGGAAAACCATAGAACAATAGTACCGCACATCATCGTACCTCCCGCCAGTCGCAACACCAACGATCCGAGCTAATTGTAGCATTCTCGCGGCGCTCGCGTCCCGACGCAACATCACAACAGACTCATCGCAGCTCCCGACATAGCTAGTCCCAACTTCTTACGCCGTTGGTTGCAACATTCTTGGCTCCGTCGCTCGACCTTCCCGCGTCGATGGTTGAAACTCCCGGCGCAGTTGGTTCCAGGTCCCTGCGCCGCTGGTTGCAACATTCTCGGCTCGGCCGCACACCCCATCGCAGCTTCCCCAGCTGGGAGCGTTCGTTTCCTTGTCAAGTGGGCAAATGGCGTAGGGGAGGGCGGCGGGCAGGGCCGACGAGGAAGGATGCGTGGCGTTGTGGGGAGCGACCAATCACAGCCTTAATCGGTCGGCCGTTTTGAATCGGTTCCCTTCCTTGTTACTTCGATCTAGGTTGTTTGCACAAGCCTATACGAATCGTATTCATTGATTATCTCCATGTACCAGATATGGGCACCACATCATGCTCAACACACGTAACTATCGGCAGTGACGATACCCTTGAGCGCTGTTTCCCCTCTTTGAGGACGTGCATCAGTGCTCCCCTCCTAAAACTTTAGGCCATCTTCGACACACGGGTCAATAAAAAATTCCCAAATATTCAGATCGGACGGTTTGGACACTTGTAACCATTTACATGGGGTAATCAAAATGCCTCAAATGTTTGGACTGCCAAAATCCCACAAACTCTCTCACCAAATCACGGGAGCTCCAAGGGAGGTCCAACGTCCTCGCCCACCGTCAACTCAACTTTGGACTCCACCATAAAGCCATTTTTTTTCCTTCCTCTCTTCCCTCTTCTCTCTTCATTAGACAAGGGGATGGACAAATACATAATTTCAAGGGTGTAGTTCTGGATGGCTGGCATCTAGCCCGATGTGTGCGGATATGCTCAGATATGACCTGTGGAGATCTGGTGAGGTCTGTTTGATGACTAGCTTGGTGATGCCCTTAGAGTCCGACGCGTTGCTTGGCTGTGGCTGTGAGTGCGGGTGGGGGACCGTGGAGCATTGGTTTGGACAGTTTCAGCGCTGCTTGTTTTTGGGGATTTGTGGTCTGATGCTTTCAGGTGTATTTTTTTTGAAAAGGGGTCAGCCCCGGTCTCTGCATTAGAACATGCATACGGCCAAATTA
This sequence comes from Triticum urartu, assembly GCF_003073215.2. Classification (NCBI taxonomy): domain Eukaryota; kingdom Viridiplantae; phylum Streptophyta; class Magnoliopsida; order Poales; family Poaceae; genus Triticum; species Triticum urartu. Next base: position 579,156,913 of record NC_053028.1, read on the forward strand.
TTAATAAACAGCAAAGTGTTCTACAAAAGTTTTCAGATCTCAAAAGTAAAGAAGCTCACAAAGAGCAAAAACATCATGACAAGATGGCCACAACCGGCAGGCAAAAATATAAGATAGGAAACTAAACACCTATCCTATTACATGACCGCCATCCAAACCGATTGAAAATATCCCGAACTACTGTCTCCCAACGGATAGATCCAGTAACCAAACGCACCTTGGCCTTCGTTGGAGTGAGTAGCGACCACATACGGATGAGTGTAGTGGCCCGGAATATAACCTGCAACAAATGATTTTTTGTTGTTCTGTTAAAAACCAATTGTTTCTGCAGTTTCGAACTGCCCATAATAAAGCACATACTCCTACACGGATATGTCTCACAGTGTCAAAATCTAACCCATCTAACCACGTCCCAAATAACGTGTTGATGGTATTCGGAGAAGTAATATTAAAAGCTAAGTGCACTGTTGCCATAAATTTTTTGCTAAGCAATAATCGAGAAAGAGGTGTTTGATGGATGCTTTCAGGTGTCTTGCCGTTCTATCGAAGACATTCTTCAACTCTTCAAGCAAGCAGGTTCAGCCCCTGTGTAGCAAAAGACCTGGCTTCGTGGTTGGTGCAAGCGATCGTCATTAGCTTCAGCGATTTGCTAGTTCTACTTGTTTGGTATATACTTCGTCATTCTCTGTCAAAACGGATGGAGTACCTTTTTTCTGTTCTTGTTGCACTTTGCTATGTGCATATAGTTCAAGCTGGTTGCGTGGATCAAGCCGGTGCAAAAGGCTGGGATTATCCCTTTTCAGAAGAAAAAAAATGAAGCAAAGCATGAAATACCTGGTTATGGATTAATTAATTCAATGCCAAGCTTATCTCGAGCCTCCTATTTTTTTTAAAGTCTCAGCTCCAATTAGCGATCGTTAAGGGAGCTCCATGCCCAGTCAACGACAACTTTGCACAGGCAAGTTACGTCGTTGTTTCATGTGGCGTGGACATTAGCCCCTGGCAACTCCCGCGGTTCCTAAAGCAGCTCCCATGGGTCGCCGAGCCCTAGCTCCATCGCCTCAGGAGACACCACCTAGGTGTGCTCGCTCTCATGCTGTTGAATCTGAACTGAAGGTTGGCGTAGAGAGGTTCGGTTTTTAGGTACTCTATCTACATATTGAAGATGTGTCACTAGGTAATTTGTCTTGCTTCTAGCGAGACATGTGGAGGTGCTTCTGATGAGCATCAAGCTTGAACGGAGATACGTTCCCTCTGCCTCTCTTTCCTATCAGATGTTGTATGGCACATATACTTCTCATCCTTTCGCTATCAAGGTCTTATAAGTGAGCTCCATATTTCCTCTCTCTCAAAAAGAGGGATAACATCCCGGCCTATGCATGGAGTGATTCACATAGCGCTCTATTATTTAATTATTTATGCGGAAGATTTGCAATATCCAGATAATAAAGACGACATAAACGCCACACTTGGCAGCCAGAGAGAAATAATCAGAAGATATGAGATCTCATCCATCGCAAGTCTCATTATTAGGCCACCATCATATCGGTTAAATAAAACCCGAGCCGACGTCTCCCATTGATTCCCCACAGGGACCATGAACGTGCAGTCCTCCTCTTGGCGAAGAAAAGATCGCATACGGATCCATTTGATAGGCTTGAAAATAACCTGCAAAAATGTGGGAGGAAAATATGTAGCATTCATTTAGTAGCACTAGTAAGTAATTCGGCCTCCCCTAAAAAAGTATGTAATTTGGCCAACACAATATGATATGTATCGGTTGTTGAAACTTACCAAGTCATGCTGGAGATAATTATCTCCCTTCTATCCCATACTTCTCCGTTAACACATCATTCTTTATGGGAATGTTCCGGCCGGTCATCTCTTTCCAATATCATTGTGTTCATAACCCTTTACAGGACCTCTTTTGCACTATCTCTTTTCAAAGAGGTTGCTATGTCATAGATGTTGTATCGCTGCATCAATGGGTTGAATAAGAACACATATATAAATTAAAAGCATGTTAATTTCCGAACGGTGGGACGAAATTTATATTACTATAATATACATGGTCACCCAACCATCTCTCCTCTATAGTAGGCATGTTGTCGTTTGTGAAACAATCCAAGTGCATCTCTGATGTCTCCTACACAACATATCCTTGTAGACTCGTGTTGGGCCTTCAAGTGCAGAGTTTTGTAGGATAGTAGCAATTTTCCCTCAAGTGGATGACCTAAAATTTATCAATCCGTGTGAGGCATAGGATGAAGATGGTCTCTCTCAAACAACCCTGCAATCAAATAACAAAAAGTCTCTTGTGCCCCGACACCCCCATTACAATGGTAAATTGTATAGGTGCACTAGTTCGGCGAAGAGATTGTGATACAAATGTAGTATGGATAGTAGATATAGGTTTTTGTAATCTGGAAAAATAGCAAGGTGGCAAGTGATAAAATGAAGCACAAACGGTATTGCAATGCTTAGAAATAAGGCCTAGGCTTCATACTTTCACTAGTGCAATGCGACACCCCCGATTCAATCATACACGCAAACGTGTATGATCAAGATCGGGGACTCACGGGGAGATATCATAACACAACTCTAAAAATAAAATAATCATACAAGCATCATAATACAAGCCAGGGGCCTTGAGTGCTCGAATACAAGTGCTCGATCATAGACGAGTCAGCGGAAGCAACAATATATGGGTACATACATAAGTTAAACAAGTTGCCATAAGATGGCTAGCACAAACTGGGATACAGATCGAAAGAGGCGCAGGTCTCCTACCTGGGATCCTCCTAAACTACCCCTGGTCGTCGTCAGCGGCCTGCACGTAGTAGTAGGCACCTCCAGTGTAGTAGGAGTCGTGGTCGACAGTGGCGTCCGGCTCCTGGGCTCCATCATCTGGTTGCGACAACCAGGAAGAAAGGAAAGGGGGAAAAAAAGGGAGCAAAGAAACCGTGACTCATCCTAAGTACTCGCAAGCAAGGATCTACACTACAATTGCATTGGTATCAATGAAATGGGTAGTATTTGTGGACTGAAGTGCAGAATGCCAGAATAAGAGGGGGATAACTAGTCCTATCGAAGACTACGCTTCTGGCAGCCTCCATCTTGCAGCATGTAGAAGAAAGTAGATGGTAAGTTCACCAAGTATCATCGCATATCATAATCCTACCCGGCGATCCCATCCTCGTCGCCCTATGAGAGAGTGATCACCGGGTTGTATCTGGCACTTAAAAGGGTGTGTTTTATTAAGTATCCGGTTCTAGTTGTCATAAGGTCAAGGTACAACTCCGGGTCGTCCTTTTACCGAGGGACACGGCTATTCGAATAGATAAACTTCCCTGCATGGGTGCACCACATTTCCCAACACGCTCGATCTCTCTGGCCGGACACACTTTCCTGGGTCATGCCCGGCCTCGGAAGATCAACACGTCGCAGCCCTACCTAGGCTCAACAGAGAGGTCAGCATGCCGTTCTAAATCCTATGCGCGCAGGGGTCTGGGCCCATCGCCCATTGCACACCTGCACGTTGCGTACGCAGCTGGTGAGCAGACCTAGCAACCTCCAATACAAAGGAAGTTGTGTTACGCGGTCCAACCCGGCACGTGCTGCTAAGTCGCTGACGTCAAGAAGGCTTCGACTGATACCATGACATAGAATGCCCATAACTGTTCCCTCATAGTTGGTTAGTGCGTATAGGCCAGTGGCCAGACTCAGATCAAATACCAAGATCTCGTTAAGCGTGTTCATTGATGTAATCACGGACGCCGACCAGGGCCAGGCCCACGTCTCTCCTAGGTGGTATCAACCTGCCCTGTTGCTCCACCACAAAGATCCACCCAGAGGGCCATCGGGACAAAGGTCCTTTCAGCCCCCAATCCGTGAATCACTCGCGGGTACTCTATGAGCCCACCCATCTTTAGTCACCACATGTAGCATATATAAGATATATAGTATATAACCGTGATCACCTCCCGAGTGATCACGGCCCGATACTATAGCATGGCAGACAGACAAAGATGTAGGGCCACTGATGGAATACTAGCATCCTATACTAAGCATTTAGGATTGCAGGTAAAGGTAACAACAGCAGTAGCAAAAACAGGCTATGCATCAGGATAGGATTAACGGAAAACAGTAACATGCTACACTACTCTAATGCAAGCAGTAGAGAGAAGAATAGGCGATATCTGGTGATCAAGGGGGGGGGGCTTTGCTGGTTGCTCTAGCAAGAAGGAGGGGTTGTCAACACAGTAGTCGATCGGGGCACCAGCAGTGGCGTTAGTCTCGTAGTTTACTGGAGAAAAGAGGGGGAAGAAGCAATGAAGACAATGTAAACAGATGCATCCGGGAAATTATCCCCGGAGTTTCGCGTTTTCGGACAGGTGGACCGGAGGGGATACCGGCGAAGGGGGGAAACATCCGGGAAATTATCCCTGGAGTTTTGCGTTTTCGGACAGGTGGACCGGAGGGGAAAAGTTGCATGTTCGCTATGCTAGGGATGTGTGGCGGACGACCAGGCTGCGTATTCGGATTTGCCTCGTCGTTCTGAGCAACTTTCATGTACAAAGTTTTTCCATCCGAGCTATGGTTTATTTTATATTAATTTTAAAAGATTTAATCAAATTTCTGGATTTAATAAATTAATTTAATTCAAAAATTAACTAATGCATCATCATGACGTCAGCAGTCAACGTTGATCGTTGACTTGGTCAACCTGACATGTGGGTCCCGCATGTCATAGGCCATTTAGTTAGCAGGTTAATTAACAGAGTTAATTACTTTACCTAATGATTAGGTTAGTCTAAACAGAATAAATTAAGTTATTTATTTATTTAATAATAATATTATTTTTTATTTATATTTTTCCTTTTTTTCACAACGTTCTAGGGCGGGGCGCCCTTCTTATAGGCCCCTAGGGGCCTTAGCGGGTTTCGGGCGCCAGGACTTGTCGGGGCACCTGAGCGGGGTTGTGGAAGCTGGGTCGCTGGGCCCGGGCGTGCGGACGGCGGCGCGGCTCGCCGGCTTCTACCTCTTGAGCACTGCGTTGGTTTTCCCTTGAAGAGGAAAGGGTGATACAGTAAAGCAGCATAAGTATTTCCCTTAGTTTTTGAGAACCGAGGTATCAATCCAGTAGGAGACCACGCGCGAGTCACCTCGTACCTACACACATAAATGCGAACCTCGCAACCAACGCAATAAAGGGGTTGTCAATCCCTTCAAGGCCACTTGCAAGAGTGAGATCTAATAGAGATGATAATACTAAGTGATACGTCTCCAACGTATATATAATTTTTGACTGTTCCATGCTATATTATATTCTATTTTGGACATTACTGGGCTTTATTATACACTTTAATATTATTTTTGTCCCAGGCGTGCCCTCCACCCTCGTGGGTCCCATGTTGCTCCACCGACGTACTTCTTCCTCCTATATATACCTATATACCCCCAAACTACCAGATACGGAGCCAAAACCCTAATTCCACCACCGCAACCTTCTGTACCCAAGAGATCCCATCTTGGGGCCTTTTCCGGAGCTCCGCCAGAGGGGGCATCGATCACGGAGGGCTTCTACATCAACACCATAGCCTCTCTGATGATGTGTGAGTAGTTTACCTCAGACCTTCGGGTCCATAGTTATTAGCTAGATGACTTCTTCTCTCTTTTTGGATCTCAATACAATGTTCTCCCCCTCTCTTGTGGAGATCTATTCGATGTAATCTTGTTTTTGCGGTGTGTTTGTTGAGACCGATGAATTGTGGGTTTATGATCATGTTTATCTATGAACAATATTTGAATCTTCTCTGAATTCTTTTATGTATGATTGGTTATCTTTGCAAGTCTCTTTGAATTATCAGTTTGGTTGGGCCTACTAGATTGATCTTTCTTGCAATGGGAGAAGTGCTTAGCTTTGGGTTCAATCTTTCGGTCTCCTTTCCCAGTGACAGTAGGGGCAGCAAGGCACGTATTGTATTGTTGCCATCAAGGATAACAAGATGGGGTTTATATCATATTGCATGAGTTTATCCCTCTACAACATGTCATCTTGCTTAAAGCGTTACTCTGTGCTTTTGAACTTAATACTCTAGATGCATGCTGGGTAGCGGTGGATGTGTGGAGTAATAGTAGTAGATGTAGGCAGGAGTCGGTCTACTTGTCTCGGACGTGATGCCTATATGCATGATCATACCTAGATATTCTCATAACTATGCTCAATTCTGTCAATTTCTCAACAGTAATTTGTTTACCCACCGTAATACTTATGCTCTCGAGAGAAGCCACTAGTGAAACCTATGGCCCCCGGGTCTATTTTCTATCATATTTATCTTCCGTCAACAAGCTATTTCTTGCACCGTTTTTATTTTTCTTTATTTACTTTGCATCTTTATCATAAATATACCAAAAACATTATCTTATCATATCTATCAGATCTCACTTTCGTAAGTGACCGTGAAGGGATTGAAAACCCCTTTATTGCGTTGGTTGCGCGGATTTTATTTGTTTGTGTAGGTGCGAGGGACTCGTGCCTGGCCTCCTACTGGATTGATACCTTGGTCCTCAAAAACTGAGGGAAATACTTATGCTACTTTGCTGCATCACCCTTATCCCTAGAAAACTTTATGATGAGTGGGGACCTACTATTAAAACTTTATGCTTTGTGTGATTTGGGTGCTAGTGTTTCCACGATCCCAAAGACTTTGTGTGATTTGCTAGGTTTCCGTGATTTTGATGATTTCTCTTTAAACTTGCACCTTGCGGATTCCACCGTTAAGAAACCTATGGGAATAATTAATGATGTTCTTATTGTTGCAAATAGGAATTATGTGCCCGTAGATTTTATTGTTCTTGATATAGATTGCAATCCTTCATGTCCAATTATTCTTGGTAGACCTTTCCTTAGAACGATTGGTGCAATTATTGATATGAAGGAAGGGAATATTAGATTCCAATTTCCGTTAAGGAAAGTCATGGAACACTTCCCTAGAAAGAAAATTAAATTACCATATGAATCTATTATGAGAGCCACTTCTGGATTGCCTACCAAAGATGGCAATACCTAGATCTATCTTCGCTTTTATGCCTAGCTAGGGGCCTTAAACGATAGCGCTTGTTGGGAGGCAACCCAATTTTATTTTTATTCCTTGATTTTTGCTCCTGTTTAGTCATAAATAATTCATCTATCCTCTGTTTTGGTTTTTTTGTGTTTGTGCCAAGTAGAACCGTTGGGAAGACTTGGGGAAAGTCTTTTTGATCTTCCTATAAAAAACAGAAACTTTAGCGCTCACGAGAATTAATGCCATTTTTATTTGGAAAGAGATATTTAGTTAATTATTTTTGAATATGATTAATAGATAAATTCCTCACGTCCAGCAATTTATTTTAGAATTTTGGGGGTTCCAGAAGTTTGCGTTAGCTACATATTACTACAGACTGTTCTGTTTTTGACAGATTCTGTTTTTCGTGTGTTGTTTGCTTATTTTGATGAATCTATGGCTAGTAAAATAGTTTATAAACCATAGAGAAGTTGGAATACAGTAGGTTTAACACCAATATAAATAAAGAATGAGTTAATTACAGTACCTTGAAGTGGTGTTTTGTTTTCTTTCGCTAAGTGAGCTCACGAGATTTTCTATTTTGAGTTTTCTGTTGTGAAGTTTTCAAGTTTTGGGTAAAAGATTTGATGGATTACGGAACAGGGAGTGGAAAGAGCCTAAGCTTGGGTATGCCCATGGCACCCCAAGATAATATAAGGACACCTAAAAGCCAAAGCTTGGGGATGCCCCGCAAGGCATCCCCTTTTTCGTCTACTTTCATTGGTAACTTTACTTGGAGCTATATTTTTATTCACCACATGATATGTGTTTTGCTTGGAGCGTCTTGTATTATTTGAGTCTTTATTTGTTAGTTTATCACAATCATCCTTGATGTACACACCTTTTGAGAGAGACTCCCATGATTTGAAAATTATTAGAATACTCTATGTGCTTCACTTATATCTTTTGAGTTATATAGTTTTTGCTCTAGTGCTTCACTTATATCTTTTAGAGCACGGTGGTGGATTTGTTTTATAGAAACAATTGCTCTCTCATGATTCACTTAGATTATTTTGAGAGTCCTACAAAACAGCGTGGTAATTTGCTTTAATTATGATAGGCATTCGAGACTAGTAAAGAAAACTTTCTTATGAGTGTGCTGAATACTAAGAGAAGTTTGATACTTGATAATTGTTTTGAAATATGGAGATGGTGATATTAGAGTCATGCTAGTTGAGTAGTTGTGAATTTGAGAAATACTTGTGTTGAAGTTTGTGATTCCCGTAGCATGCACGTATGGTGAACCGTTATGTGATGACGTCGGAGCATGATTTATTTATTGATTGTCTTCCTTATGTGTGGCGGTCAGGGATGAGCGATGGTCTTTTCCTACCAATCTATCCCCCTAGGAGCATGCACGTAATAATTTGTTTCGATAATTAATAGATTTTTGCAATAAGTAGGTGAGTTCTTTATGACTAATGTTAAGTCCATGGATTATACGCACTCTCACCCTTCCACCATGGCTAGCCTCTCTAATACCGCGCACCTTTCACCGGTATCATACACCCACCATAAACCTTACTCAAAACAGCCACCATACCTACCTATCATGGCATTTCCATATCCATTCCGAGATATATTGCCATGCAACTTTCCGCCGTTCCGTTTACTATGACACGCTCCATCATTGTCATATTGCTTTGGATGATCATGTAGTTGACATTGTATTTGTGGCAAAGCCATCGTTCATAATTCTTTCATACATGTCACTCATGCATCATTGCACATCCCGGTACATCACCGGAGGCATTCACATAGAGTCATATTTTGTTCTAAGTATTGAGTTGTAATTGTTAAAGTTGTAAGTAAATAAAAGTGTGATGATCATCATTTTTAGAGCATGGTCGCAAGTGAGGAAAGGTTGATGGAGACTATGTTTCCCCCACAAGTCGGGATGAGACTCCGGACTAAAAAAAGAGGCCATAAAAAGAGAGAAAAGGCCCAAATAAAAAAATGAGAGAAAAAGAGAGAAGGGACAATGCTACTATCCTTTTACCACACTTGTGCTTCAAAGTAGCACCATGATCTTCATGATAGAGAGTCTCCTATGATATCACTTTCATATACTAGTGGGAATTTTTCATTATAGAACTTGGCTTGTTTATTCCAATGATGGGCTTCCTCAAAATGCCCTAGGTCCTCATGAACAAGCGAGTTGGATGCACACCCACTTAGTTCCTTTTGTTGAGCTTTCATATACTATTAGCTCTAGTGCATCCGTTGCATGGCAATCCCTACTCACTCACATTGATATCTATTAATGGGCATCTCCATAGCCCGTTGATACGCCTAGTTGATGTGAGACCATCTTCTCCCTTTTTGTCTTCTCCACAACCACCATTCTATTCCACATATAGTGTTATGTCCATGGCTCACGATCATGTATTGCGTGAAGATTGAAAAAGTTTGAGAACACTAAAAGTATGAAACAATTTCTTGGCTTGTCATCGGGGTTGTGCATGATTTAAATACTTTGTGTGGTGAAGATAGAGCATAGTCAGACTATATGATTTTGTAGGGATAACTTTCTTTGGCCATGTTATTTTGAGAAGACATAATTGCTTAGTTAGTATGCTTGAAGTATTATTATTTCTATGTCAATATTAAACTTTTGTCTTGAATCTTTCGGATCTGAATATTTATACCACAGTTAAGAGAATTACATTGAAATTATGCCAAGTAGCATTCCACATCAAAAATTATGTTTTTATCATTTACCTACTCGACGATGCGGAGGAATTAAGCTTGGGGATGCTTGATACGTCTCCAACGTATCTATAATTTTTTATTGTTCCATGCTATATTATATTCTTTTTTGGACATTATTGGGCTTTATTATACACTTTAATATTATTTCTGGGACTAACCTACTAACCAGAGGCCCAGCCCAGAATTGTTGTTTCTTGCCTATTTCAGAGTTCCGCAGAAAAAGAATATCAAACGGAGTGTCCAAACGGAATGAAACCTTCGGGAACGTGATTTTCGGAACGAACGTGATCCAGAGGACTTGGACCCTACATATGTAAAGAAACCGGGAAGGCACGAGGTAGGGGGCGCGCCTACCCCCCATGCGTGCCATCCACCCTCGTGGGGCCCATGTTGCTCCACCTACCTACTTCTTCCTCCTATATATACCTACGTACCCCCAAACTACCAGATACGGAGCCAAAACCCTAATTCCACCGCCGCAACCTTCTGTACCCAAGAGATCCCATCTTGGGGCCTTTTCCAGAGCTCCGCCGGAGAGGGAATCGATCACGGAGGGCTTCTACATCAACACCATAGCCTCTCCGATGATGTGTGAGTAGTTTACCTCAGACCTTCGGGTCCATAGTTATTAGCTAGATGGCTTCTTTTCTCTTTTTGGATCTCAATACAATGTTCTCCCCCTCTCTTGTGGAGATCTGTTCGATGTAATCTTCTTTTTGCGGTGTGTTTATTGAGACCGATGAATTGTGGGTTTCTGATCAAGTTTATCTATGAACAATATTTGAATCTTCTCTGAATTCTTTTATGCATGATTGGTTATCTTTGCAAGTCTCTTCGAATTATCAGTTTGGTTTAGCCTACTAGATTGATCTTTCTTGCAATGGGAGAAGTGCTTAGCTTTGGGTTCAATCTTGCGGTGTCCTTTCCCAATGAGAGTAGGGGCAGCAAGGCACGTATTGTATTGTTGCCATTGAGGATAACAAGATGGGGCTTATATCATATTTATGAGTTTATCCCTCTACATCATGTCATCTTGCTTAAAGCGTTACTCTGTTCTTTTGAACTTTATACTCTAGATGCATGCTGGATAGCGGTCGATGTGTGGAGTAATAGTAGTAGATGCAGGCAGGAGTCGGTTTACTTGTCTCGGACGTGATGCCTATATACATGATCATACCTAGATATTCTCACAACTATGCTCAATTCTGTCAATTTCTCAACAGTAATTTGTTTACCCACCGTAATACTTATGCGCTCGAGAGAAGCCACTAGTGAAACCTATGGCCCCCGGGTCTATTTTCTATCATATTAATCTTCCGTCAACAAGCTATTTCTTGCACCGTTTTTATTTTGCTTTATTTACTTTTCATCTTTATCATAAAAATACCAAAAATATTATCTTATCATATCTATCAGATCTCACTTTCGTAAGTGACCATGAAGGGATTGACAACCCCTTTATTTCGTTGGTTGCGAGGATTTTATTTGTTTGTGTAGGTGCGAGGGACTCGTGCGTGGCCTCCTACTGGATTGATACCTTGGTTCTCAAAAACTGAGAGAAATACTTACGCTACTTTGCTGCATCACCCTTTCCTCTTCAAGGGAAAACTAATGCAATGCTCAAGAGGTAGCAATAAGATAAACATTTTTGGTATTTTTATGATATAGATTGAAAGTAAAGATTGCAAAATAAAGTAGATGGGAAACTTATATGATGGAGAATAGACCCGGGGGCCATAGGTTTCACTAGTGGCTTCTCTCAAGAGCATAAGTATTACGGTGGGTGAACAAATTACTGTCGAGAAATTGATAGAAAAGCGAATAATTATGAGAATATCTAGGCATGATCATGTATATAGGCATCACGTCCGTGACAAGTAGACCAAAATGATTCTGCATCTACTACTATTACTCCACACATCGACCGCTATCGAGCATGCATCTAGAGTATTAAGTTCATAAGAACAAAGTAACGCCTTAAGCAAGATGACATGATGTAGAGGGCTAACTCATGCAATATGATGTAAACCCCATCTTTTTATCCTCGATGGCAACAATACAATACGTGTCGGTTCCCTTTCTGTCACTGGGATCGAGCACCGCAAGACTGAACCCAAAGCTAAGCACTTCTCCCATTGCAAGAAAGATCAATCTAGTATGCAAAACCAAACTGATAAATCGAAGAGACTTGCAAAGATAAACCAATCATACATAAAAGAATTCAGAGAAGATTCAAATATTGTTCATAATAAACTTGATCATAAACCCACAATTCATCGGATCTCGACAAACACACCGCAAAATAAGATTACATTGAATAGATCTCCAAGAGAATCGAAGAGAACTTTGTATTGAGATCCAAAGAGAGAGAGAAGAAGCAATCTAGCTACTAGCTATGGACCCGAAGGTCTGAAGTAAACTACTCACACATCATCGGAGAGGCCATGGAGTTGATGTAGAGGCCCTCCGTGATCAATGCCCCCTCCGGCGGAGCTCCAACAAAGGCCCCAAGATGGGATCTCTTAGGTACAGAAAGTTGCGTCGGTGGAAATAGGGTTTCGTAGTGCTCCTGGATGTTTGCGAGGTATATATATGGATATATATAGGAGGAAGAAGTAGGTTGGTGGAGCAACGAGGGGCCCACGAGGGTGGAGGGCACCCCTAGGGGGGTGGGGGCGCCCCCTGCCTCGTAGCCTCCTTGATTGCTTCTTGACGTCCACTCCAAGTCTCCTGGATCACGTTTGTTCTAAAAATAACGCTCCCGAAGGTTTCATTCCGTGGATTCCGTTTGATATTCCTTTTCGGAGAAACTCTAAAATAGGCAAAAAAACATCAATTTGGGCTGGGCCTCCCGTTAATAGGTTAGTCCCCAAAATAATATAAAAGGGTAAAATTAAGCCCATTAACATCCAAAATAGATAATATAATAGCATGGAGCAATAAACAATTATAGATACGTTGGAGACGTATCAAGCATCCCCAAGCTTAATTCCTACTCGTCCTCGAGTAGGTAAATGATAAAAACAGGATTTTTGATGTGGAATGCTTCCTAACATATTTCTCTGTAATTTTTCTTTATTGTGGCAAGAATGTTCAGATCCGAAATATTCAAGATAAAGGTTTAATATTGACATATAAATAATAATGCTTCAAGCATAATAACAAAGCAATCATGTCTTCTCAAAATAACATGGCCAAAGGAAGTTATCCCTACAAAATCATATAGTGTGGCTATGATCTATCCTCATCACACAAAATATTAAATCATGCACAATCCCGATGACAGGCCAAGCAATTGTTTCATAATTTTGATGTTCTCAAACTTTTTCAATTTGCACGCAATATATGAGCGTGAGCCATCAATATAGCACTATGGTGGAATAGAATGATGGTTGTGGAGAAGACAAAAAGGAGAAGATAGTCTCACATCAACTAGGCGTATCAACGGGCTATGGAGATGCCCATCAATAGATATCAATGTGAGTGAGTAGGGATTGCCATGCAACGGATGCACTAGAGCTATAAGTGTATGAAAGCTCAACAAAAGAAACTAAGTGGGTTTGCATCTAACTCGCTTGCTCACGAAGACCTAGGGCATTTTGAGGAAGCCCATCATTGGAATATACAAGCCAAGTTCTATAATGAAAGATTCCCACTAGTATATGGAAGTGACAACATAGGAGACTCTCTATCATGAAGATCATGGTGCTACTTTGAAGCACAAGTGTGGTAAAAGGATAGTAGCATTGCCCCTTCTCTCTTTTTCTCTCATTTTTTGTTTTTTGGGCCTTCTCTTTTTTATGGTCTCTTTTTTCTCTTTTTATTTATTTTTCGTCCAGAGTCTCATCCTGACTTGTGGGGGAATCATAGTCTCCATCATCCTTTCCTCACATGGGACAATGCTCTAATAATGATGATCATCACACTTTTATTTACTTACAACTCAAGAATTACAAATCGTTACTTAGAACAAAATATGACTATATATGAATGCCTCTGGTGGAGTACCGGGATGTGCAATGAATCAAGAGTGACATGTATGAAGGAATTATGAAAGGTGGCTTTGCCAAAAATACGATGTCAACTACATGATCATGCAAAGCAATATGACAATGATGGAGCGTGTCATAATAAACGGAATGGTGGAAAGTTTCATGGCAATATATCTTGGAATGGCTATGGAAACGCCATAATAGGTAGGTATGGTGGTTGTTTTGAGGAAGGTAATGGTGGGTGTATGGTACCGGCGAAAGTTGCGCGACACAAGAGAGGCTAGCAATGGTGGAAGGGTGAGAGTGCGTATAATCCATGGACTCAACATTAGTCATAAAGAACTCACATACTTATTGCAAAAATCTATTACTTATCAAAACAAAGTACTACACGCATGCTCCTAGGGGGATAGATTGGTAGGAAAAGACCATCGCTCGTCCTCGACCGCCACTCATAGGGAAGGCAATCAATAAATAAATCATGCTCCGACTTCATCACATAACGGTTCGCCATACATGCATGCTACGGGAATCACAAAGTTCAACACAAGTATTTCTCAAATTCACAACTACTCAACTAGCATGACTCTAATGTCACCATCTCCATATCTCAAAACAATCATCAAGTATCAAACTTCTCTTAGTATTCAATGCACTTATATGAAATTTTTTATTATGCCTAAAAGAAAATTGCCATGATGTTCTAAAGGACTCTCAAAATAATATAAGTGAAGCATGATAGATCAATTATTTCTATAAAATAAAACCACCGCCGTGCTCTAAAAGATATAAGTGAAGCACTAGAGCAAAAACTATATAGCTCAAAAGATATAAGTGAACCACATAGAGTATTCTAATAAGTTCTAGTTCATGTGTGTCTCTCTCAAAAGGTGTGTACAGCAAGGATGATTTTGGTAAACTAAAAATCAAAGAATCAAATCATACAAGACGCTCCAAGCAAAACACATATCATGTGGCAAATAAAAATATAGCTCCAAGTAAAGTTACCGACGAACGAAGACAAAGTGGGGATGCCTTCCGGGGCATCCCCAAGCTTTGGATTTTTGGTGTCCTTGTATTTTACCTTGGTGTTCCATGGGCATCCCCAAGCTTAGGATCTTGCCACTCCTTGTTCCATAATCCATCAAATCTTTACCCAAAACTTGAAAACTTCACAACACAAAACTTAACAAGAAAATCTCGTGAGCACCGTTAGCGAAAGAAAACAAAACACCACTTCAAGGTACTGTAATGAACTCACTATTTATTTATATTGGTGTTATACCTGCTGTATTACAACTTCTCTATGGTTTATAAACTCTTTTACTAGCCATAGATTCATCAAAATAAGCAAACAACACGCGAAAAACAGAATCTGTCAAAAACACAACAGTCTGTAGTAATCTGTAACTAACGTAAACTTCTGGAACCCCAAAAATTCTAAAATAAACTGCTGGACATGAAGAATGTATATATTAATCATCTTCAAAAAGAATTAACTAAATAGCACTCTCCAATAAATAATGGCAGCAGTTCTCGTGAGCGCTAAAGTTTCTGTTTCTAACAGCAAGATCAAAAAGACTTTCCCCATGTCTTCCCAACGGTTCTACTTGGCAGAAACACTAATTAAACACAAAAAACACAACCAAAACATAGGCTAGATAAATTATTTATTAATAAACAGGAGCAAAAAGCAAGGAATAAAAATAGAATTAGGTTGCCTCCCAACAAGCGCTATCGTTTAACGCCCCTAGCTAGGCATAAAAGCGAAGATAGATCTAGGTATTTCCATCTTTGGTAGGTAATTCTTCAATAAGACACCTATAGCCCTTAGGAGTTTCTTTCTTTTTATTAATTATCAAACTCGTAGGCACGAAATCAAGAAAATCATTTGTAGCAAAAGGTTCCTTAAGGATAGTGAGAAAGTTGGGGTGAACACTTATGGATTTGAGGTCCGCATTTTCCTTACTAGAAGTTTCACCCTTATTTTTAGGAACATACATAAATTTCGCAATCTTAGCATTAGGAGGAGTGTTTTTCACAGAAGAAAAGGCAGACCCAAGGTTGGTAATAATATCCTCAGTGGAATCTTGATCTATCTTTTCATTAACCATAGGTCCCTTTTCTTTAAAAAATTTAAGAGCGACTCCTACCTTAGATCCATATTGGGTAATTTGGTTATGGATATTTCTATCCAAATTTTCAATCAACTCTATGGTGGCAATTTTATTTTCGATAATTTCAAGCCGTTGCATCACGTGTTCCAAAGTTAAAATAGTTCCCTTAACCAAAAGAGGTGGTGGGCCAAACAAATCTATCATAGTATTATAAGAATCAAAAGTATGTCTACTCAAGAAATTTGCTCCGATAATGGTATCAAGAATACATCTATTCCAAGGAGTGATGCCTACATAAAAATTGCGAAGAAGAACGAAAGTAGATTGTTTCCTAGTAGATCTATTTTGCGCATTGCAAATTCTTTACCAAGCATCTTTTAGATTTTCTCCCTACCATTATTTAAAATTAAGAACTTCATTCTCGGGAGGCAAAGGAGTAGATAAAGGACTAGCCATAACAACGAAGCAAGCAAAAGAAAGGGCGAATGAAAAAGAGGGCGAATAAAATTGCAAGGGTGAAGTGGGGGAGAGTAAAACGAGAGGCAAATGGAAAATAATGTAATGAGAAGGATAAGAGTTGTGATGGCTACTTGGTATGTCTTGACTTGGCATAGATCTCCCCAGCAACGGCGCCAGAAATCCTTCTTGCTACCTCTTGAGCACTGCATTGGTTTTCCCTTGAAGAGGAAAGGGTGATGCAGTAAAGCAGCGGAAGTATTTCCCTCAGTTTTTGAGAACCAAGGTATCAATCCAGTAGGAGACCACGCACGAGTCACCTCATACCAACACACACAAATAAGAACCTCGCAACCAACATGATAAAGGGGTTGTCAATCCCTTCACGGCCACTTGCAAGAGTGAGATCTAATAGAGATGATAATAATAAGATAAATATATTTGGTATTTTTATGATATAGATTGAAAGTAAAGATTGCAAAACAAAGTAGATGGGAAACTTATATGATGGAGAATAGACCCGGGGGCCATCGTTTCACTAGTGGCTTCTCTCAAGAGCATAAGTATTACGGTGGGTGAACAAATTACTGTCGAGCAATTGATAGAAAAGCGAATAATTATGAGAATATCTAGGCATGATCATGTATATAGGCATCACGTCTGTGACAAGTAGACCGAAACGATTCTGCATCTACTACTATTACTCCACACATCGACCGCTATCGAGCATGCATCTAGAGTATTAAGTTCATAAGAACAGAGTAACGCCTTAAGCAAGATGACATGATGTAGAGGGGTAAACTCCTACAATATGATGTAAACCCCATCTTTTTATCCTCGATGGCAACAATACAATACGTGTCGGTTCCCTTTCTGTCACTGGGATCGAGCACCGCAAGATTGAACCCAAAGCTAAGCACTTCTCCCATTCCAAGAAAGATCAATCTAGTAGGCGAAACCAAACTGATAATTCGAAGAGACTTGCAAAGATAAACCAATCATACATAAAAGAATTCAGAGAAGATTCAAATATTGTTCATAGATAAACTTGATCATAAACCCACAATTCATCGGATCTCGACAAACACACCGCAAAAGAAGATTACATCGAATAGATCTCCAAGAGAATCATGGAGAACTTTGTATTGAGATCCAAAGAGAGACAAGAATACATCTAGCTACTAGCTATGGACCCGAAGGTCTGAAGTAAACTACTCACACATCATCGGAGAGGCCATGGAGTTGATGTAGAGACCCTCCGTGATCAATGCCCCCTCCGGCGGAGCTCTGGAAAAGGCCCCAAGATGGGATCTCTTGGGTATAGAAGGTTACGGCGGTGGAAATAGGGTTTCATGGTGCTCCAGGATGTTTGCGGGGTATATATATATATATAGGAGGAAGAAGTAGGTCGGTGGAGCAACGAGGGGCCCACGAGGGTGGAGGTCGCGCCCAGGGGGTGGGCGTGCCCCCTACCTCGTGGCCTCCTCGATTGCTTCTTGACGTCCACTCCAAGTCTCCTAGATCACGTTTGTTCCAAAAATAACGCTCCCGAAGGTTTCATTCTGTTTGGACTCCGTTTGATATTCCTTTTTGGCGAAACTATAAAATAGGCAAAAAAACAACAATTTGGGTTGGTCCTCCGGTTAATAGGTTAGTCCCAAAAATAATATAAAAGTGTAAAAATAAGCGAATTAACATCCAAAATAGATAATATAATAGCATGGAGCAATCAATTGTCAGGACCCCGATTCTAAGTCACACCGATCTAGCCTGTAACACCTCATATCACTTTGTGGCCTCACGCACGGTATTCCCACGGGTGTCGCCTTACCTTGGCCAGGGACCGTTTGCGCCTTTTGGCTCACGTATATGATAGTGTCGCTAGAATCCATATGACAAAGAACCCGGGCCGACATGACTAGTCGTGAACGCAAAGTGGCACTAACTTATGGGGACAGGCATACATGAATCAACATCGAGCATGTCGGTCAGCAGCGTGCGAATCCGGGCTGTAGCACTGGGCTAACAGGACTCCGGTGAACCGGGCTGTAGTAGGCTAGGCAGGACTCCGGATGTCACCCCGTGACATTTCCCCGAAGGGACAGACACAGGAACAAAGTGAATCACATGCCGGCCAGTCAAGTGTTCCGGAGCAGTAGTGCTGGGCTAGCAGGACTCCGATGAACCGGGATGTAGTAGACTACTATGGCTCATGGAAGCACAAGACTACATTTCCCCATAAGAGAGGCTTCCAAGGATAAACAACTAGGTTGTCGGATCCCACACATACCAAGCATTTCAATCATGCACACAATATGCTCAATATGTGCAATACAACATGGCATCACAACAAGACTCTACGACTCAGAGTAATTATTCATTAGGCTCCAAGGAGCGAGATATTAAAAACATGGGTCTCATGACCCAACATTCAGAGCATACAAGTCAAAGCACATGCGGAAGCTTAACTTGTCTGAGTACAGACAACTAAAAATGAAGAAGGCTGAGGAGCCTGACTATCTACCAGACCCTCCCAAGGGTACAAGATCGTAGCCAAAGTAACATGCTAAACGTCGAAGTCCACGTGGAACTACTAGCGAGACTGAAGTCTCTCTGCAAAACATGAAATAAGAAAACGTGAGTACAAATGTACCCAGCAAGACTTACATCAGAACTAACTACATATGCATCGGTATCAACAAATGGGGTGGTGGAGTTTAACTACAGCAAGCCAGCTTTGACTCAGTGGCTAACCTGAACTACGATTGCAAGTAACTCTTTTGAGGTGGCGCACACGAGTCCACAAATTCACCATACCAATACACCACTATGGATCCGCTCCCGTCACCCTGCGAGAACGCCATCCATAGCACTCACGCTTATCTTGAGAGTTTTAGAGTATCCACTAACACTTGTCTATGAACTATGCAAGGGGTCCAAGTTTCCATATCCGAGGAATCCGGCTATTTGAATAGATAAAGGTAACCCTGTAGGGGTGTACTTCTTCACACACGCTCTCGCCACTTATCGCCCTATACACGTCATGTACCTCGGCAAACTTCAAGCGGAAGCCGGGCGAGGGAGTCGGCCACGACCTGACTAACCAACAAGTCTCTAGTCCAGGTTTATCACCTATTCGGGTTCCATCCGCAAGGAGATCCGGCCGGGATGTCGCTCACGGCCCCAAACGATGTATGCAGGGTTCCCAAGCCCACCATCCAGGTGCCACTTGGTACACCGTGCCACTGTGCCTAGTCTGTCCGAAGCCCACCTGTACCGGGTGCCACTTGGTAGACTACTAACACTACCTACAAACACCAGAAACTAGTTGCAACTCCTGGGCAGAGATCGAGTTGATTAATAAGCCGAGAGGGGCCGAGTTACCGGAACCCAATGTGTGGTAGTAACTGTTCATGGATCACAAACACAGAACTCAGTTCCTGAGAACGGTTGCAATGAGACAACCCACCATGTACTCCTACATGGACTCTCACCACTACCTTTACCAAATCATGTTCACACACTTAGCTCTCAACGGTAGGACAAGTTCACCACGTTCCAATTCATTCCCGATGAATCAGACCAGACTCAACTCTATGCAGTAGCAGGCATGAAAACAAGCATGAATGAGTAGGCACATCAGGGCTCAAACAATTCCTACTCATTCTAGTGGTTTCATCTATTTACTGTGGCAATGACATGTCATGCAGAGGAAAGGGGTTCAGCTACCGCGACATGTAACAGTTGAAACGTTGTTTTCCTAAAGCAGTAAAAGAGAGCAGGAGCGAGAGAGTGGGATTGTATCGGAATGACCAAGGGGGTTTTGCTTGCCTGGCACTTCTGAAGATAGTATAGTTCTTCATCGGTGTCATCGATCAAATCGTCGAAACGTTGTCTACTAAGAGGGGACAAACACCGGCAACAGAGAGGAAACACAATCAATGCAATGCAATAATATGATGCATGAATGTGACATGGCAATAATGTTATGATTTGCACTAATGCATCTAGCAACAACTTAAATGAAGTCCATATGAACCAAGGGTTCATATGCAAACTCCATAAGGGGTATTTAAAATGCCATTATCATGTTTTCACTTATACCGGGGGTATAAGTTGGTTGAACATGCATGAAAGTAGCATAAATGGATAGATTGAATTTTTCTGATAATTTTTCATATATAAATTATTTCATTTGGAGTTACGGTTGATTTTCTATGATTTTTAGAAGTTTTAACTATTTTCCGGAATTTCTAAATCATTTCTAATAAGAAAAACCAGAAAAGCATTTACTACGTCAGCATGACGTTGGTGTGACATCAGCAAGTCAACATGGCCGTTCCTGGTCAAATCTGACCAGTGGGTCCCGCGTTTCACTGTCTAGGCTAATTAACAAAGTTAGTTAACACTAAACTAATCCTAAACCCAGGTTAATTAGGGGCCTGGGCCCACACGTGGGTGACTCAGGGGAGTCAAACCCCAGGTCAAAGGTCAAATGCATCGGCGGCTTGACGCCGGCGACGGCAGGCACAGCGGAGTGCTGCGGAATCGCTGCTCCGGCCACAGTTTGATGCGTGGAGGGGTGCTACGCAGAGCTGGAACCCGCCCGCGTCGTTTGGTGTAGGTGGCGTCGCCGTAGGTGACCTAGAACGACGGCGGCGTCCTCAAATGCGGCGGCCGGAGTTCGGGCGATGATGCAAACGTTGCTCTGGTGCACGGCAGGAGCAACAGGTGGTTGCTCCGGGCCTGTGGAGCTGTGCTGAGCACGGTGACGCGCTTGGTTTTGAGCCTGAGCGGCTGCAGCGACGGCGGTGACATGGCCGGTGGGCAGAAGCTTTCGGCTCTGGTGGAGAGCATGGTTAGGGGACACGTTCGGCAGCGAGAAGAGAGGGGAAAGACGGCGGGGCTCACTGGGGGTCGGAGGAGAAGGTCAGCGGGCTCGGGGGCGCGCCAAACGTCGCGAATCGACGGTGGTGATCGGTGGCGCCCGAGGTGGAAGACGAGATCGAAGGCGTCACCACGGTGCTCTTGGGTTTGGGATCTTCCGCGTGGAGGAGCTGTGCATCGTCACGGAGCTTTTGGACACGGGGAAGGGGCGAGAAGGCCACGGTGGTCACGGTGGCAGCGAACGGCGGCGACGGACCCATTCGGGTGAGTGAGAGGGAGAGGTCCAGGGGAGGGGAGAGGCCGCGGGTGAGGGAGAGGTGAGAGAGGCCTCTGGGCGTCTCCGTGGCGCGTCCAGAAGAGCCGGCGTCGCGGTGGAAGCAGGAGCTGGCGCGCGCGCAGCGACCACGCGCCCCTGCTCCTACTGGCAGGAGGTAGACGACGCGGTGAGGAGGTGGGCTGGGCCCTTTACAGCGATGGGCGGCAGCTGGGCTGCTAGATGGCCTGCGTCAGGTAAGTCCACTCGCTCTCTCTCTCTTTACTAATTTGTTTTGCTTTTCTATTTTTGTTATTTTGTTTTGATTTAGTTTATAACCCAAATCATTTTAATAAATCCTGAAAATAATTGTGGGCATTAAATGAATTATTACAGAGGCCCTTAACTATTTTCAGAATTATTGGGGCATTTAAAAATATTAATAGTATTTACATTCCCCAATTCAAATACAATATGGGTTATTCAAAAATCCAGAATGGCATAAAAAATATGTGCATCATTTTTGGCAGAGGTTTTCACCTTTATCAAAAAATGAACTTTTCTAAAGGGCATTCTGTGTTCATTGGAAATATTTTTATTTTGATCCTAATTGCATTTCATTTAGTGGTAGAGTTTGTCATCCCTATTTCAAATTTCAAACAAATATAGACATGATGCATGGATGCTTATGAAACTAATTGCAATCAAATTCTAGGGCTGTGACATCAAAAATAATAGATACGTTGGAGACATATCAAGCATCCCCAAGCTTAATTCATGTTCTTCCTCGAGTAGGTAAATGATAAAAATAGAATTTTTGATGTGGAATGCTTCCTAACATATTTCTCTGTAATTTTTCTTTATTGTGGCATGAATGTTCAGATCCGAAAGATTCAAGATAAAAGTTTAATATTGACATAGAAATAATAATACTTCAAGCATACTAACTAAGCAATCACGTCTTCTCAAAATAACATGGCCAAAGAAAGTTATCCCTACAAAATCATATAGTCTGGCTATGCTCTATCTTCATCACACAAAATATTAAATCATGCACAACCCCGATGACAAGCCAAGCAATTGTTTCATACTTTCGATGTTCTCAAACTTTTTCAATTTTCACGCAATATATGAGCGTGAGCCATGGATATAGAACTATGGTGGAATAGAATGGTGGTTGTGGAGAAGACAAAAAAGGAGAAGATAGTCTCACATCGACTAGGCGTATCAACGGGCTATGGAGATGCCCATCAATAGATATCAATGTGAGTGGGTAGGGATTGCCATGCAACGGATGCACTAGAGCTATAAGTGTATGAAAGCTCAACAAAAGAAACTAAGTGGGTGTGCATCCAACTCGCTTGCTCACGAAGACCTAGGGAATTTTGAGGAAGCCCATCATTGGAATATACAATCCAAGTTCTATAATGAAAGATTCCCACTAGTATATGAAACCGACAACATAGGAGACTCTCTATCATGAAGATCATGGTGCTACTTTGAAGCACACGTGTGGTAAAAGGATAGTAGAATTGCCCCTTCTCTCTTTTTCTCTCATTTTCTTGTTTTTTTTGTTTTTTGGGCCTTCTCTTTTTTATGGCCTCTTTTTTTTCTCTCTTTTTTTCGTCTGGAGTCTCATCCCGACTTGTGGGGGAATCATAGTCTCCATCATCCTTTCCTCAAATGGGACAATGCTCTAAGAATGATGATCATCACACTTTTATTTACTTACAACTTAAGAATTACAACTCGATACTTAGAACAAAATATGACTCTATGTGAATGCCTCCGGCAGTGTACTGGGATGTGCAATGAATCAAGAGTTACATGTATGAAAGAATTATGAAAGGTGGCTTTGCCACAAATACGATGTTAACTAAATGATCACGCAAAGCAATATGACAATGATGGAGTGTGTCATAATAAACAGAATGGTGGAAATTTGCATGGAAATATATCTCGGAATGGCTATGGAAACGCCATAATAGGTAGGTATGGTGGCTGTTTTGAGGAAGGTAATGGTGGGTGTATGGTACCGGCGAAAGTTGCGCGACACAAGAGAGGCTAGAAATGGTGGAAGGGTGAGAGTGTGTATAATCCATGGACTCAACATTAGTCATAAAGAACTCACATACTTATTGCAAAAATCTATTAGTTATCAAAACAAAGTACTACACGCATGCTCCTAGGGGGATAGATTGGTAGGAAAAGACCGTCGCTCATCCCCGACCGCCACTCATAGGGAAGGCAATCAATAAATAAATCATGCTCCGACTTCATCACGTAATGGTTCACCATACATGCATGCTACGGGAATCACAAAGTTCAAGACAAGTATTTCTCAAATTCGCAACTACTCAACTAGCATGACTCTAATATCACCATCTCCATATCTCAAAACAATCATCAAGTATCAAACTTCTCTTAGTATTCAATGCACTTATATGAAAGTTTTTATTATGCCTAAAAGAAAATTGCCATGATGTTCTAAAGGACTCTCAAAATAATATAAGTGAAGCATGAGAGATCAATTATTTCTATAAAATAAAACCACCGCCGTGCTCTAAAAGATATAAGTGAAGCACTAGAGCAAAAACTATATAGCTCAAAAGATATAAGTGAAGCACATAGAGTATTCTAATAAGTTCTAATTCATGTGTCTCTCTCTCAAAAGGTGTGTACAGCAAGGATGATTGTGGTAAACTAAAAGGCAAAGACTCAAATCATACAAGACACTCCAAGCAAAACACATATCATGTGGCAAATAAAAATATAACTCCAAGTAAAGTTACCGATGAACGAAGACAAAAGAGGGGATGCCTTCCGGGGCATCCCCAAGCTTAGGCTTTTTGGTGTCCTTGTATTTTACCTTGGGGTTCCATGGGAATCCCCAAGCTTAGGCTCTTGCCAATCCTTGTTCTATAATCCATCAAATCTTTACCCAAAACTTGAAAACTTCACAACACAAAACTTAACAAGAAAATCTCGTGAGCTCCGTTAGCGAAAGAAAACAAAACACCACTTCAAGGTACTGTAATGAACTCATTATTTATTTATATTGGTGTTATACCTACTTTATTCCAACTTCTCTATGGTTTATAAACTCTTTTACTAGCCATAGATTCATCAAAATAAGCAAACAACACGCGAAAAACAGAATCTGTCAAAAACAGAACAGTCTGTAGTAATCTGTAACTAACGCAAACTTATGGTACCCCAAAAATTCTAAAATAAACTGCTGGACATGAAGAATGTATATATTAATCATCTTCGAAAATAATTAACTAAATAGCACTCTCCAATAAAAAATGGCAGCAGTTCTCGTGAGCGCCAAAGTTTCTGTTTTTTACAGCAAGATCAAAAAGACATTCCCCAAGTCTTCCCAACGGTTCTACTTGGCAGAAACACTAATTAAACACAATATACACAACCAATACATATGCTAGATAAATTATTTATTACTAAACATGAGCAAAAAGAAAGGAATAAAAATAGAATTGGGTTGCCTCCCAACAAGCGCTACCGTTTAACGCCCCTAGCTAGGCATAAAAGGGAAGATAGATCTAGGTATTGCCATCTTTGGTAGGTAATTCTTCAATAAGACACCTATAGCCCTTAGGAGTTTCTTTATTTTTATTAATTATCAAACTCCTAGGCACGAAATCAAGAAAATCATTTGTAGCAAAAGGTTCCTTAAGGATAGTGAGAAAGTTGGGGTGAACACTTATGGATTTGAGGTCCGCATTTTCCTTACTAGAAGTTTCACCCTTATTTTTAGGAACATACATAAATTTGGCAATCTTAGCATTAGGAGGAGTGTTTTTAATAAAAGAAAAGGCAGACCCAAGGTTGGTAATAATATCCTCAATGGAATCTTGATCTATCTTTTCATTAACCATAGGTCCCTTTTCTTTAAAAAATGTAAGAGCAACTCCTACCATAGATCCATATTGGGTAATTTGGTTATGGATCTTTCTATCAAAAATTTCAATAAACTATATGGTGGCAACTTTATTTTCAATAATTTCAAGCCGTTGCATCACGTGTTCCAAAGTTAAAATAGTTCCATTAACCAAAAGAGGTGGTGGGCCAAACAAATCTATCATAGCATTATAAGAATCAAAAGTATGGATACCCAAGAAATTTCCTCCGATAATGGTATCAAGAATACATCTATTCCGAGGAGTGATTCCTACATAAAAATTGCGAAGAAGAACGGAAGTAGATTGCTTCCTAGTAGATCTATTTTGCGCATTGCAAATTCTGTACCAAGCATCTTTTAGATTTTCTCCCTCCCTTTGTTTAAAATTAAGAACTTCATTCTCGGGAGATAAAGGAGTAGATAAAAGACTAGCCATAACAACGAAGCAAGCAAACGAAAGGGCGAATGAAAAAGAGGGCGAATAAAACGACAAGGTGAAGTGGGGAAGAGGAAAACGAGAGGCAAATGGCAAATAATGTAATGCGAAGGATAAGAGTTGTGATGGGTACTTGGTATGCCTTGACTTGGCGTAGATCTCCCCGGCAACGGCGCCACAAATCCTTCTTGCTACCTCTTCAGCACTGCATTGGTTTTCCCTTGAAGAGGAAAGGGTGATGCAGTAAAGCAGCGTAAGTATTTCCCTCAGTTTTTGAGAACCAAGGTATCAATCCAGTAGGAGACCACGCGTGAGTCACCTCGTACCTACACACACAAATAAGAACCTCGCAACCAACGCGATAAAGGGGTTGTTAATCCCTTCACGGCCACTTGCAAGAGTGAGATCTGATAGAGATGATAATAAAAAGATAAATATATTTGGTATTTTTATGATATAGATTGAAAGTAAAGATTGCAAAATAAAGTAGATGGGAAACTTATATGATGGAGAATAGACCCGGGGGCCATCGGTTTCACTAGTGGCTTCTCTCAAGAGCATAAGTATTACGGTGGGTGAATAAAATTACTGTCGAGCAATTGATAGAAAAGCGAATAATTATGAGAATATCTAGGCATGATCATGTATATAAGCATGACGTTCGTGACAAGTAGACCGAAAATATTCTGCATCTACTACTATTACTCCACACATCGACCGCCATCGAGCATGCATCTAGAGTATTAAGTTCATAAGAACAGAGTAACGCCTTAAGCAAGATGACATGATGTAGAGGGATAAAGTCATGCAATATGATGTAAACCCCATCTTTTTTATCCTTGATGGCAACAATACAATACGTGTCGGTTCCCTTTCTGTCACTGGGATCGAGCACCGCAAGATTGAACCCAAAGCTAAGCACTTCTCCCATTGCAAGAAATATCAATCAAACTGATAATTCAAAGAGACTTGCAAAGATAAACCAATTATACATAAAAGAATTCAGAGAAGATTCAAATATTATTCATAGATAAACTTGATCATAAACCCCCAATTCATCGGATCTCAACAAACACACCGCAAAAGAAGATTACATCGAATAGATCTCCAAGAGAATCAAGGGGAACTTTGTATTGAGATCCAAAGAGAGAGAAGAAGCCATCTAGCTACTAGCTATGGACCCGAAGGTCGGAAGTAAACTACTCACACATCATCGGAGAGGCCATGGAGTTTATGTAGAGACCCTCCGTGATCAATGCCCCCTCCGGCGGAGCTCCGAAAAAGGCCCCAAGATGGGATCTCTTGGTTACAGAAGGTTGCGGCGGTGGAAATAGGGTTTTGGGGTGCTCCAGGATGTTTGCTGGGTATATGGATATATATAGGAGGAAGAAGTAGGTCGGTGGAGCAACGAGGGGCCCATGAGGGTGGAGGGCGCGCCCCCTGCCTCGTGGCCTCCTCGATTGCTTCTTGATGTCCACTCCAAGTCTCCTGGATCACGTTTGTTCCAAAAATAACGCTCCCGAAGGTTTCATTCTGATTGGACTCCGTTTGATATTCCTTTTCGGCGAAACTCTAAAATAGGCAAAAACAACAATTTGGGCTGGGCCTTCGGTTAATAGGTTAGTCCCAAAAATAATATAAAAGTGTAAAAATAATACCATCAACATCCAAAATAGATAATATAATAGCATGGAGCAATCAAAAATTATAGATACGTTGGAGACGTATCACGGGCGGGCCGCGACAGGCATAGGTGATGCAGGGGCGGTAGCATGCACGGCGCAGGCGGCGAGGGGAGCAGGGCGGCGAGCGCGTGTGTGCAGCGGGCACACACAGGAAGCAGTAGCTGCGGCGCGAGGCGAGGTGGGGTGATGGTCGGTGGCGGGAGCTGCGGGGCGCGGCCGCAAGCGGGCTGGGCGGCGGCCGGCGAGGGGGAGCAACGCAGGGCATGCGCGCTGGGGCAACGGTGGCCCGCGACAAGCGCGACTGAGGCGACACGGTCGGGGAGCGGCGCTGGCGATGGAAAGCAACGGTGGTCCGTGGGGACGCGCGGCTGCGGGCGTGGCCACGGTGCAGTGAGCACAAGCGCGCACACGCGACAGCACGAGCATGGGCGCGAGGGGGCGGTGAGCATGCGTGCAGGAGAGGGCAGCGAAGGCCGCGACGGAGCTAGGTAGCGGCGGAGCCGCGGCAAGGCAGCGCGACACGGTGAGGCCAGCGCAGTCGTGGGCGACCGTAGTTGAGGGGAGGGAGTTAGGGCGGATGCGGCGCTCACGGTGATTGTAGGGCACGGGCAGTGAGGCGTGGGGAGGAGGATGGGGACGACGACTGCTACCTCTTGAGCACGGCGTTGGATTTCCCCGAAGAGGAAGGGATGATGCAGCAAAGTAGCGCAAGTATTTCCCCTCAGTTTTTGAGAACCAAGGTATCAATCCAGTAGGAGGCTACGCTCGAGTCCCTCGTACCTACACAAAAACAATAGCTCAACGCAACCAACACGCTTAGGGGTTGTCAATCCCTTCACGGTCACTTACGAAAGTGAGATCTGATAGAGATGATAAATAATATTTTTGGTATTTTTCGTATAGAGATGCAAAGTAAATAAAGTAAAAGCAAAGCAATAATAAAGTGATGGAGATTGATATGATGAGAAAGAGACCCGGGGGCCATAGGTTTCACTAGTGGCTTCTATCAAGAGATTAAGTATTCTACGGTGGGTGAACAAATTACTGTTGAGGAATTGACAGAATTGAGCATAGTTATGAGAATATCTAGGTATGATCATGTATATAGGCATCACGTCCGAGACAAGTAGACCGAAACGATTCTGCATCTACTACTATTACTCCACTCATCGACCGCTATCCAGGATGCATCTAGAGTATTAAGTTAAAAACAAAGTAATGCCTTAAGCAAGATGACATGATGTAGAGGGATAGTTTCATGCAATATGATAAAAACCCCATCTTGTTATCCTCGATGGCAACGATACGATATGTGCCTTGCTGCCCCTTCTGTCACTTGGAAAGGACACCGCAAGATCGAACCCAAAGCTAAGCACTTCTCCCATGGCAAGAACAACCAATCTAGTAGGCCAAACCAAACTGATAATTCGAAGAGACTTTCAAAGATAACCAACCATACATAAAAGAAATCAGAGAAGATTCAAATATTATTCATAGATAGACTTGATCATAAACCCACAATTCATCGGTCTCAACAAACACACCGCACAAAGAAGATTACATCGAATAGATCTCCACGAGAGAGGGGGAGAACATTGTATTGAGATCCAAAAAGAGAGAAGAAGCCATCTAGCTACTAGCTATGGACCCATAGGTCTGAAGTAAACTACTCACACTTCATCGGAGGGGCTTGCATGATGATGTAGAAGCCCTCCGTGATGGATGCCCCCTCCGGCGGAGCTCCGGAACAGGCCCCAAGATGGGATCTCGTGGATACAGAAAGTTGCGGTGGTGGAATTGGGTTTTTGGCTCCGTCTCCGATCGTTCGGGGGTACGTGGATATATATAGGAGGAAGAAGTACGTCGGTGGAGCTTCGTGGGGCCCACGAGGCAGGGGGCGTGCCCTTGGGGGGGGGGGCACTCTCCACCCTCGTGACCACCTCGTGGCTTTCTTGACGGAGGGTCCAAGTCTCCTAGATCTTATCTGATGAGAAAATCATGTTTCCGAAGGTTTCATTCCGTTTGGACTCCGTTTGATATTCCTTTTCTTCGAAACCCTAAAATAGGCAAAAAAACAGCAATTCTGGGCTGGGCCTCCGGTTAATAGGTTAGTCCCAAAAATAATATAAAAGTGGAAAATAAAGCCCAATAATGTCTAAAACAGTAGATGTGAAAGCTCAACAAATGGAACTAAGTGGGTGTGCATCCAACTCGCTTGCTCACGAAGACCTAGGGCATTTTGAGGAAGCCCATCATTGTAATATACAAGCCAAGTTTTATAATGAAAAATTCCCACTAGTATATGAATGTGACATAATGAGAGACTCTCTATCATGAAGATCATGGTGCTACTTTGAAGCACAAGTGTGGTAAAAGGATAGTAACATTGTCCCTTCTCTCTTTTTATCTCATTTTTCTGTTTGGGCCTTCTCTTTTTTATGGCCTCTTTTTTTCGTCCGGAGTCTCATCCCGACTTGTGGGGGAATCATAGTCTCCATTATCCTTTCCTCACTTGGGACAATGCTCTAAAAATAATGATCATCAGACTTCTATTTTTCTTACAACTCAACAATTGCAACTCGATACTTAGAACAAAATATGACTCTATATGAATGCCTCCGGCGGTGTACCGGGATATGCAATGAATCAAGAGTGACATGTATGAAAGAATTATGAATGGTGGCTTTGCCACAAGTTCGATGTCCACTTCATGATCATGCTAGCAATATGAGAATGATGGAGCGTGTCATAATGAACGGAATGGTGGAAAGTTGCATGGCAATATATCTCGGAATGGCTATGGAAATGCCATGATAGGTAGGTATGGTGGCTGTTTTGAGGAAGGTATTTGGTGGGTGTATGATACCGGCGAAAAGTGAGCGGTATTAGAGAGGCTAGCAAAGGTGGAAGGGTGAGAGTGCGTATAATCCATGGACTCAACATTAGTCATAAAGAACTCATATACTTATTGCAAAAATCTAGAAGTTATCAAAGCAAAGTATTACGCGCATGCTCCGATGGGGATAGATTGGTAGGAAAAGACCATCGCTCGTCCCCGACCGCCACTCATAAGGAAGACAATCAATAAATAAATCATGCTCCGACTTCATCACATAACGGTTCACCATACGTCCATGCTACGGGAATCACAAACTTTAGCACAAGCATTTCTCGAATTCACAACTACTCAACTAGCATGACTCTAATATCACCATCCTCATATCTCAAAACAATTATCAAGCATCAATTTTTCTTAGTATTCAATGCACTCAAAAGAAAGTTTTACAAATCTTGAATACCAAGAATATTATTATTAAGAAAATTACCATGCTATTAAGACTCTCAAAATAATCTAAGTGAAGCATGAGAGATCAATAGTTTCTATAAAACAAATCCACCACCGTGCTCTAAAAGATATAAGTGAAGCACTAGAGCAAAATTATATTACTCAAAAGATATAAGTGAAGCACATAGAGTATTCTATCAAATTCCAAATTATGTATGGCTCTCTCAAAAGGTGTGTACAGCAAGGATGATTGTGGTAAACTAATAAGCAAAGGCTCAAATCATAAAAGACGCTCCAAGCAAAACACATATCATGTGGTGAATAAAAATATAGCTCTAAGTAAAGTTACCGATAGAAGTAGACGATAAAGAGGGGATGCCTTCTGGGGCATCCCCAAGCTTTGGCTTTTAGGTGTCCTTAGATTATCTTGGGGGTGCCATGGGCATCCCCAAGCTTAGGCTCTTGCCACTCCTTGTTCCATAATCCATCAAATCTTTACCCAAAACATGAAAACTTCACAACACAAAACTTAAAGTAGAAAACCCGTGAGCTCCGTTAGCGAAAGAAAACAAAAGACCACTTCAAGGTACTGTAATGAACTCATTCTTTATTTATATGGGTGTTATACCTACTGTATTGTAACGCCCCGAGACGGATGTGCCAGGTGTCTTCCAATTATTCGCTGTCGTTGCCATGTCATTTGCTTGCGTGTTGCATTTCGTCATGTCATCATGTGCATTGCATCATCATGTTTTCGAAACTTGCATGCGTCCTGGCCTCCTCGTTCTCTCTATTGTCCGTTCTGAGCCCAGACACACTTGCACGCGCCCGCGGCATGTCCGAAATAGTGTTTTATAAGTGGCCGGGAAAATGTTCTCAGATTGGGTGGAAAGTTGACGTGTGGTCTTATTATAGTGTAGATAGACCGCCTATCAAGTTTCATTGCATTCGGAGTTCGTTTGATGCCCCAACGATTAACTATAGCGACAATATAGTCGGTCAAACATCGGACATTTTCGGTCTCCGGAAACAGTCGCCGGGCCTCTCTCTCTTTTCTCTTCTCTCAGCCTGAGGCCTTTTGCATAGCCCACTACCCACTCACCGTCAGGACCTACCTAAACTCTCTTGTCAGCCCGCGGCCCTCCTTGCGCGCGTCTGAAAGCTGCCCCGGACCCGACCCGGACAGTTGCCACCGTTGTGTTCGGATCATCCCCAAACATCTATAAAACGTCTTTGTTTTCTTAATTGGTCTACCTAACCTATTTATCCTAAACCGTCCAATTTTGATCAGAGGGTCCAAACCTAATCCTTTTGTTCGCTATATATAGACCAACCCGTACCCAAATCAGATCAAACCCTAAAACCTAGGGAGCCTATCCGGTCGCGCCGCCGCCGCATCTTCCTTTGGATCCCCATCACCCAATCCAGTGCCTCCTCTGTTTTTCTTTGATTCAATCCCCTTCGCCTCCTCCTTCTGGTCTCGGTCTTGCCCGAGCACCCCGCTGCCTCTTCGCTGCTCCCATCGTTGACACTGAGCCACTTCCCTCGTCGGCGACTAAAGCCACCACCAGGCCGACCCCGTGCTCTCTCCCTCGTTCCTCCTCCCTCCATTTTTCCCTCCTGTCTTCCTCTTCCTCTCATCCGTCCTCTCTCTTCTCTGTATAGGTGCTCCCCACGCCATGGAAGCCACCGCAGGCCTCCACCTCGACCACCGCCGCGATGGACCAACGCCGCCGTCGAGCGCCATGGCTTCCCCTTCAAGCTTCTGCGCCGCCCGGAGCTCCTCGAGACCGGACGGATCCATGCGCTACCTCGACTCCAGCCTGTGGAGTCGCTTCGCCGCGGCCTCCCCCTTTTCTCGCTGGAGCAAGCCAGGCTCTTCTTCCCCGCGCCACTGAGCCCGTTCGGCGCCGCACCCGAGCTCCTCCCGCTCGATCCGGGGCATCCCCCGCGCTGGCAGACCCCTTCTTCCTCGCCTCATCGCCGGCGAGCCTCACCACCATCGACGGACGAAGCCCCAGAGAACTCGTCGCCGGTCTTCCCTGCCTCGGCCAAGTGGGGATTCAGCGCCTCGCCGCCCGGATCCAGCCGTCTTCGCGTTGCCAGCACGCCCGATGCCTCCTCCTCGCGCGTCTGTCGCCCTCGCCTTCTCTCTTCTTCTCCTTTTCCGTTCTGCTTCTATGACTTTATTGCTCTCTCTCTCTGTCCTTGCCTCAAACAGGAGCTCCAGCCGGCGCCACCATCATCGGAGATGGGCTCCCGCCAGCCGGATCCGATGCGCCCCTTGTCCTCGGCCTCGTCACTGTCTCCAAGGCGTCGCGCCGCACCACCTGCGCCGCCCGCAAGCCCCTGCTTCGCCCCTGCATCCCCTGCTTCGAGCAGGAGGAGGAATGCGCGCCTCAGGCGTTGACTGCGACCACTCCATGCGCCTGGGCCACCTCTTCTTCGCCTGGTTGACCAAGGCCCAGTCGCGCCAGATCCGGCCCAAGGCCTATAGTGAGCCTCATCCCAGCCACTGATTGTCCTTGTGCACTGTTGGGCCGTGTTCCGTTTCAGCCCATAGTGTTTTTTTCTCTGTTGCGATTTTAGCTTTTTTCCAGGTTTTGCTGCTTTACAGAAAACTCCTTATAGATCATGCATATAATAACTTAATAACCGTGCATCATATTAAAATGATTTATATATGAAAGTTGATTAGAATCTTGTCTAGTTTCATAATATGCAACTTGCACCCATGTTTAAAATGCTTAAAATGATGTTTATTTAAATTTGCTTAAATAACGTGTTAAAATGAATTCTTTCATAACTAAATACCGTAGCTCCGATTTTAATAAACTTTATATGTAAATGGGGTAGAAAAATGCCTAGTTTAACATGGTGGCATCACTTTGCATGTTTAACAACTCTAAAATTGTGATTAGGGCAGAACAGCACCAAATCTAAGATATGCATATGGGGATTTACCGGAATTTGTTGTTCGTTGTTTCCGACCTCATTTAACCTTGACTAGATAGGTAGTTTTATTTTGCTTCACCCTCTTGCCATGTTTAACAACATTTAATATTGTTGGGTACATAAATGAGATCGAACTAAAAACTTGTCGTGGTGTTTCGTCAATATGCATCTCGTTGCATATTGAGCTCCACTTAATTTGTAGGTTTGCTTGTGCACTTTGCCATGCCATGCCTCATTAAACCGGACATGCATCATAGTTGTTTGCGCATCGTGCCATGCTTATGTGGTGGTTGTTTACTGTGTTGTTTGCTTTCTTTCCGGTGTACTTCGTCTCGTTAATCCAGTATCGTCGTGTTGTGAGGATTCATTCGACAACGTCCGTTTGTCTTCTTCATGGACTCGTTCCTCTCCTTGCGGGATTTCAGGCAAGATGACCATACCCTCGAAATCACTTCTATCTTTGCTTGCTTAGTTGCTCGCTCTTTTTCTATGCCTATGCTGCGATACCTACCACTTGCTTATCATGCCTCCCATATTGTTAAGCCAAGCCTCTAACCCACCTTGTCCTAGCAAACCATTGTTTGGCTATGTTACCGCTTTGCTCAGCCCCTCTTATAGCGTTGTTAGTTGCAGGTGAAGATTGAAGTTTGTTCCTTGTTGGAACATGGAGATGTTGTTCCTTGTTGGAACATGTTTACATGTTGGGATATCACAATATCTCTTATCTAATTAATGCATCTATATACTTGGTAAAGGGTGGAAGGCTCGGCCTTATGCCTGGTGTTTTGTTCCACTCTTGCCGCCCTAGTTTCCGTCATATCGGTGTTATGTTCCCGGATTTTGCGTTCCTTATGCGGTTGGGTTATAATGGGAACCCCTTGACAGTTCGCCTTGAATAAAACTCCTCCAGCAATGCCCAACATTGGTTTTACCATTCGCCACCTAGCCTTTTCTTTCCCTTGGGTCGGCCAGCCCATGGGTCATCTTTATTTTAAACCCCCATGGGCCAGTGCTCCTCTGAGTGTTGGTCCAAACTAGAGCCCTGTGCAGCGTCCCCTCGGGGAAACTCGAGGTTTGGTTTTAGTTGTATGGAGAGCTCATCTGAGTGTGCCCTGAGAATGAGATATGTGCAGCTCCTATCGGGATTTGTCGGCACATTCGGGCGGTGTTGCTGGACTTGTTTTACCATTGTTGAGATGTCTTGTAACCGGGATTCCAAGTCTGATCGGCCCTTCCCGCTAGAAGGAATATCCTTCGTTGACCGTGAGAGCTTGTGATGGGCTAAGTTGGGACTCCCCTGTAGGGATTTGATCTTTTGAAAGCCGTGCCCACGGTTATGGGACGATGCGAATTTGTTAATGTCCGGTTGTAGAAAACCTGAAGTTGAACTTAATTAAAACACATCAACCGCGTGTGTAACTGTGATGGTCTCTTCTCGGCGGGGTCCGGGAAGTGAACACGGTGTTGGAGTTATGCTTGACGTAGGTTGCTCTACGATCACTTCTTGATCATAGATTCTCAACCGTACTTTTGCTTTCTCTTCTCGCTCTCATTTGCGTTGTTAGCCACCATATATGCTAGTCTCTTGCTGCAGTTCAACCTCATACCTTTACCTTACCCATAAGCTTAAATAGTCTTGATCGCGAGGGTGTGAGATTGCTGAGTCCCCATGACTCACAGATACTTCCAAAACTAGTTTGCAGGTGCCGATGTAACCGAGCAGGTGATGCAACCAAGCTCAAGGAGGAGCTCGATGAAGATCTTGTCCTTTGTGTTGTTTCGGTCTAATTGATCAGTAGTGGAGCCCAGTCGGGACGATCGGGGATCTGTGTAGCATTTGGGGTAGTCTTCTTTTATTTTGGTTCCATAGTCGGACCTTGATTGTGTTGGGGAACGTAGTAATTTCAAAAAATTTCCTACGCACACGCAAGATCATGGTGATGCATAGCAACGAGGGGAGAGTATGATCTACGTACCCTTGTAGATCGCAACGGAAGCGTTGACACAACGTAGAGGAAGTAGTCGTACGTCTTCTTCCCGATCCGACCGATCCAAGCACCGTTACTCCGGCACCTCCGAGTTCTTAGCACACGTTCAGCTCGATGACGATCCTCGGGCTCCGATCCAGCAAAGCGTCGAGGAAGAGTTCCGTCAGCAGGACGGCGTGGTGACGATCTTGATGTACTACCGACGCAGGGCTTCGCCTAAGCACTGTAACGGTATGATCGAGGTGGAATTTGGTGGCAGGGGGCACCGCACACGGCTAAGGGACGATCTCAAGGATCAACTTGTGTGTCTTGGGGTGTCCCCTGCCCCCGTATATAAAGGATGAAGGGGGGAAGCTGGCCGGCCAAGGAGGGAGGCGCAGGAGGAGTCCTACTCCTACCGGGAGTAGGAATCCCCCCTCAATCCTATTCCTAATACGATTCCTTAAAGGGGAGAGGGAGAGAGAGGTGGCCGGCCCCTCTCCTAGTCCTAATAGGACTAGGGAGAGGGGGGGAGGCGCAGCCCTATCTGGGTTGCCTTCTCACCTTTCCACTAAGGCCCATGTTAGCCCATTTGGCTCCCGGGGGGTTCCGGTAACCCTCCTGGTAATCCGGAAAAATCCCGATTTCACCCGGAACACTTCCGATGTCCAAACATAGGCTTCCAATATATCAATCTTTACGTCTCGACCATTTCGAGACTCCTCGTCATGTCCGTGATCACATCCGGGACTCCAAACAACCTTTGGTACATCAAAATGCATAAACTCATAATAACTGTCATCGTAACGTTAAGCGTGCGGACCCTACGGTTCGAGAACAATGTAGACATGACCGAGACACGTCTCCGGTCAATAACCAATAGCGGGACCTGGATGCCCATATTGGCTCCTACATATTCTACGAAGATCTTTATCGGTCAGACCGCATAACAACATACGTTGTTCCCTTTGTCATCGGTATGTTACTTGCCCGAGATTCGATCGTCAGTATCCAATACTTAGTTCAATCTCGTTACCGGCAAGTCTCTTTACTCGTTCCGTAATACATCATCCCGCAACTAACTCATTAGTTGCCATGCTTGCAAGGCTTAAGTGATGTGCATTACCGAGAGGGCCCAGAGATACCTCTCCGACGATCGGAGTGACAAATCCTAATCTCGAAATACGCCAACCCAACATCTACCATTGGAGACACCTGTAGTACTCCTTTACAATCACCCAGTTACGTTGTGACGTTTGGTAGTACCCAAAGTGTTCCTCCGGTAAACGGGAGTTGCATAATCTCATAGTCATAGGAACATGTATAAGTCATGGATAAAGCAATAGCAACATACTAAACGATCGGGTGCTAAGCTAATATAATGGGTCATGTTCAATCAGATCATTCAACTAATGATGTGACCTCGTTAATCAAATAACAGCTCTTTGTTCATGGTTAGGAAACATAACCATCTTTGATTAACGAGCTAGTCTAGTAGAGGCATACTAGTGACACTCTATTTGTCTATGTATTCACACATGTATTATGTTTCCGGTTAATACAATTCTAGCATGAATAATAAACATTTATCATGATATAAGGAAATAAATAATAACTTTATTATTGCCTCTAGGGCATATTTCCTTCAGTCTCCCACTTGCACTAGAGTCAATAATCTAGATTACACTGTAATGATCCTAACACCCATGGAGTCTTGGTGCTAATCATGTTTTGCTCGTGGAAGAGGCTTAGTCAACGGGTCTGCAACATTCAGATCCGTATGTATCTTGCAAATCTCTATGTCTCCCACCTGGACTAGATCCCGGATGGAGTTGAAGCGTCTCTTGATGTGTTTGGTCCTTTTGTGAAATCTGGATTCCTTTGCCAAGGCAATTGCACCAGTATTGTCACAAAAGATTTTCATTGGACCCGATGCACTAGGTATGACACCTAGATCGGATATGAACTCCTTCATCCAGACTCCTTCGTTCGCTGCTTCCGAAGCAGCTATATACTCCGCTTCACATGTAGATCCCGCTATGACGCTTTGTTTAGAACTGCACCAACTGACAGCTCCACCGTTTAATGTAAACACGTATCCGGTTTGCGATTTAGAATCGTCCGGATCAGTGTCAAAGCTTGCATCAACGTAACCTCTTACGGTGAGCTCTTTGTCACCTCCATATATGAGAAACATATCCTTAGTCCTTTTCAGGTATTTCAGGATGTTCTTGACCGCTGTCCAGTGATCCACTCCTGGATTACTTTGGTACCTCCCTGCTAAACTTATAGCAAGGCACACATCAGGTCTGGTACACAGCATTGCATACATGATAGAGCCTATGGCTGAAGCATAGGGAACATCTTTCATTTTCTCTCTATCTTCTGCAGTGGTCGGGCTTTGAGTCTTACTCAATCTCACACCTTGTAACACAGGCAGGAACCCTTTCTTTGCTTGATCCATTTTGAACTTCTTCAAAATCTTGTCAAGGTATGTGCTTTGTGAAAGTCCAACTAAGCGTCTTGATCTATCTCTATAGATCTTTATGCCTAATATGTAAGCAGCTTCACCGAGGTCTTTCATTGAAAAACTTTTATTCAAGTATCCCTTTATGCTATCCAGAAATTCTATATCATTTACAATCAGTAATATGTCATCCACATATAATATCAGAAATGCTATAGAGCTCCCACTCACTTTCTTGTAAATACAGGCTT
The DNA here is from genome assembly GCF_003073215.2 of Triticum urartu. Lineage (NCBI taxonomy): Eukaryota > Viridiplantae > Streptophyta > Magnoliopsida > Poales > Poaceae > Triticum > Triticum urartu. The sequence continues at coordinate 579,195,405 of NC_053028.1, forward strand.
CTCCGAAAGTCCTTATAAAACCAAATGCTTTGATCACACTATCAAAGCGTTTATTCCAACTCCGAGAGGCTTGCACCAGTCCATAAATGGATCGCTGGAGCTTGCACACTTTGTTAGCTCCCTTTGGATCGACAAAACCTTCCGGTTGCATCATATACAACTCTTCTTCCAGAAATCCATTCAGGAATGCAGTTTTGACATCCATCTGCCAAATTTCATAATCATAAAATGCGGCAATTGCTAACATGATTCGGACAGACTTAAGCATCGCTACGGGTGAGAAAGTCTCATCGTAGTCAATCCCTTGAACTTGTCGAAAACCTTTTGCGACAAGTCGAGCTTTGTAGACAGTAACATTACCATCAGCGTCAGTCTTCTTCTTAAAGATCCATTTATTCTCAATTGCTTGCCGATCATCGCGCAAGTCAACCAAAGTCCATACTTTGTTCTCATACATGGATCCCATCTCAGATTTCATGGCTTCAAGCCACTTTGCGGAATCTGGGCTCACCATCGCTTCTTCATAGTTTGTAGGTTCATCATGATCCAGTAGCATGACTTCCAGAACAGGATTTCCGTACCACTCTGGTGCGGATCTCACTCTGGTTGATCTACGAGGTTCAATAGTATCTTGATCTAAAGTTTCATGATCATCATCATTAGCTTCCTCACTTATTGGTGTAGGTGTCGCAGAAACAGTTTTCTGTGATGTTCTACTTTCTAATAAGGGAGTAGGTACAGTTACCTCGTCAAGTTCTACTTTCCTCCCACTCACTTCTTTCGAGAGAAACTCCTTCTCTAGAAAGTTTCCGAATTTAGCAAAAAATCTTGCCTTCGGATCTGTGATAGAAGGTGTATCCAATAGTTTCCTTTGGATATCCTATGAAGACACATTTCTCCGATTTGGGTTCGAGCTTATCAGGTTGAAGTTTTTTCACATAAGCATCGCAGCCCCAAACTTTAAGAAACGACAACTTTGGTTTCTTGCCAAACCATAGTTCATAAGGCGTCGTCTCAACGGATTTTGATGGTGCCCTATTTAACGTGAATGCGGCCGTCTCTAAAGCATAACCCCAAAATGATAGCGGTAAATCAGTAAGAGACATCATAGATCGTACCATATCTAGTAAAGTACGATTACGATGTTCGGACACACCATTACGCTGTGGTGTTCCGGGTGGCGTGAGTTGCGAAACTATTCCACAATTTTTCAAATGTACACCAAACTCGTAACTCAAATATTCTCCTCCACGATCAGATCGTAGAAATTTTATTTTCTTGTTACGATGATTTTCAACTTCACTCTGAAATTCTTTGAACTTTTCAAATGTTTCAGACTTGTGTTTCATTAAGTAGATATACCCATATCTGCTTAAGTCATCTGTGAAGGTGAGAAAAAAACGATATCCGCCACGAGCCTCAATATTCATCGGTCCACATACATCGGTATGTATGATTTCCAACAAATCTGTTGCTCTCTCCATAGTACCGGAGAACGGTGTTTTAGTCATCTTGCCCATGAGGCACGGTTCGCAAGTACCAAGTGATTCATAATCAAGTGGTTCCAAAAGTCCATCAGTATGGAGTTTCTTCATGCGCTTTACACCGATATGACCTAAACGACAGTGCCACAAATAAGTTGCACTTTCATTATCAACTCTGCATCTTTTGGTTTCAACATTATGAATATGTGTACTACTACTATCGAGATTCATCAAAAATAGACCACCCTTCAAGGGTGCATGACCATAAAAGATATTACTCATATAAATAGAACAACCATTATTCTCTGATTTAAATGAATAACCGTCTCGCATTAAACAAGATCCAGATATAATGTTCATGCTCAACGCTGGCACCAAATAACAATTATTTAGGTCTAATATTAATCCCGAAGGTAGATGTAGAGGTAGCGTGCCGACCGCGATCACATCGACTTTGGAACCGTTTCCCACGCGCATCGTCACCTCGTCCTTTGCTAGTGTCCGCTTATTCTGTAGTCCCTGTTTCGAGTTGCAAATATTAGCAACAGAACCAGTATCAAATACCCAGGTGCTACTGCGAGCATTAGTAAGGTACACATCAATAACATGTATATCACATATACCTTTGTTCACCTTGCCATCCTTCTTATTCGCCAAATACTTGGGGCAGTTGCGCTTCCAGTGACCAGTCTGCTTGCAGTAGAAGCACTCAGTTTCAGGCTTAGGTCCAAACTTGGGTTTCTTCTCTTGAGCAGCAACTTGCTTGCTGTTCTTCTTGAAGTTCCCCTTCTTCTTTTTCCCTTTGCCCTTTTTCTTGAAACTAGTGGTTTTGTTAACCATCAACACTTGATGCTCCTTCTTGATTTCTACCTCCGCAGCTTTAAGTATCGCGAAGAGCTCGGGAATAGTCTTGTTCATCCCTTGCATATTATAGTTCATCACGAAGCTCTTGTAGCTTGGTGGCAGTGATTGGAGAATTCTGTCAATGACGCAATCATCTGGAAGAGTAACTCCCAATTGAATCAAGTGGTTATTATACCCAGACATTTTGAGTATATGCTCACTGACAGAACTATTCTCCTCCATCTTGCAGCTATAGAACTTATTGGAGACTTCATATCTCTCAATTCGGGCATTTGCTTGAAATATTAACTTCAACTCCTGGAACATCTCATATGCTCCATGACGTTCAAAACGTCGTTGAAGTCCCGATTCTAAGCCGTAAAGCATGGCACACTGAACTATCGAGTAGTCATCAGCTTTGCTTTGCCAGACGTTCATAACTTCTGGTGTTACTCTAGCAGCAGGCCTGGCACCCAGCGGTGCTTCCAGGACGTAATTCTTCTGTGCAGCAATGAGGATAATCCTCAAGTTACGGACCCAGTCCGTGTAATTGCTACCATCATCTTTCAACTTTGCTTTCTCAAGGAACGCATTAAAATTCAACGGAACAACAGCACGAGCCATCTATCTACAATCATCATAAACAAGCAAGATACTATCAGGTACTAAGTTCATGATAAGTTTTATGTTCAGTTAATCAAATTAATTAAGAACTCCCACTTAGATAGACATCCCTCTAATCCTCTAAGTGATCACGTGATCCAAATCAACTAAACCATACCCGATCATCACGTGATATGGAGTAGTTTTCAATGGTGAACATCGTTATGTTGATCATATCTACTATATGATTCACGCTCGACCTTTCGGTCTCTGTGTTCCGAGGCCATATCTGCATACGCTTGGCTCGTCAAGTATAACCTGAGTATTCCGCGTGTGCAACTGTTTTGCACCCGTTGTATTTGAACGTAGAGCCTATCACACCCGATCATCACGTGGTGTCTCAGCACGAAGAACTTTTGCAACGGTGCATACTCAGGGAGAACACTTCTTGATAATTTAGTGAGAGATCATCTTATAATGCTACCGTCAATCAAAGCAAGATAAGATGCATAAAAGGATAAACATCACATGCAATCAATATAAGTGATATGATATGGCCATCATCATCTTGTGCTTGTGATCTCCATCTCCGAAGCACCGTCATGATCACCATCGTCACCGGCACGACACCTTGATCTCCATCGTAGCATCGTTGTCGTCTCGCCAATCTTATGCTTCCACGACTATCACTACCGCTAGGTAATAAAGTAAAGCATTACATCGCGATTGCATTGCATACAATAAAGCGACAACCATATGGCTCCTGCCAGTTGCCGATAACTCGGTTACAAAACATGATCATCTCATACAATAAAATTTAGCATCATGCCTTGACCATATCACATCACAACATGCCCTGCAAAAACAAGTTAGACGTCCTCTACTTTGTTGTTGCAAGTTTTACGTGGCTGCTACGGGCTTAAGTAAGAACTCATCTCACCTACGCATCAAAACCACAACGATAGTTTGTCAAATAGACTCCGTTTTAACCTTCTCAAGGACCGGGCGTAGTCACACTCGGTTCAACTAAAGTTGGAGAGACAGTCTTCCGCAAGCCATCTATGTGCAAAGCACGTCAAGGGAACCGGTCTCGCATAAGAGTATGCGTAAGGTTGGTCCGGATCGTCTCGTCCAACAATACCGCCGAACCAAAGTATGACATGCTGGTAGGTAGTATGACTTGTATCGCCCACAACTCACTTGTGTTCTACTCGTGCAAATAACATCAAACCATAAAACCAGGCTCTGATACCACTGTTGAGGAACGTAGTAATTTCAAAAAATTTCCTACGCACACGCAAGATCATGGTGATGCATAGCAACGAGGGGAGAGTATGATCCACGTACCCTTGTAGATCGCAACGGAAGCGTTGACACAACGTAGAGGAAGTAGTCCTACGTCTTCTTCCCGATCCGACCGATCCAAGCACCGTTACTCCGGCACCTCCGAGTTCTTAGCACACGTTCAGCTCGATGACGATCCTCGGGCTCCGATCCAGCAAAGCGTCGAGGAAGAGTTCCGTCAGCACGACGGCGTGGTGACGATCTTGATGTACTACCGACGCAGGGCTTCGCCTAAGCACTGTAACGGTATGATCGAGGTGGAATTTGGTGGCAGGGGGCACCGCACACGGCTAAGGGACGATCTCAAGGATCAACTTGTGTGTCTTGGGGTGTCCCCTGCCCCCGTATATAAAGGATGAAGGGGGGAAGCTGGCCGGCCAAGGAGGGAGGCGCAGGAGGAGTCCTACTCCTACCGGGAGTAGGAATCCCCCCTCAATCCTATTCCTAATACGATTCCTTAAAGGGGAGAGGGAGAGAGAGGTGGCCGACCCCTCTCCTAGTCCTAATAGGACTAGGGAGAGGGGGGGAGGCGCAGCCCTATCTGGGTTGCCTTCTCACCTTTCCACTAAGGCCCATGTTAGCCCATTTGGCTCCCGGGGGGTTCCGGTAACCCTCCTGGTAATCCGGAAAAATCCCGATTTCACCCGGAACACTTCCGATGTCCAAACATAGGCTTCCAATATATCAATCTTTACGTCTCGACCATTTCGAGACTCCTCGTCATGTCCGTGATCACATCCGGGACTCCAAACAACCTTTGGTACATCAAAATGCATAAACTCATAATAACTGTCATCGTAACGTTAAGCGTGCGGACCCTACGGTTCGAGAACAATGTAGACATGACCGAGACACGTCTTCGGTCAATAACCAATAGCGGGACCTGGATGCCCATATTGGCTCCTACATATTCTACGAAGATCTTTATCGGTCAGACCGCATAACAACATACGTTGTTCCCTTTGTCATCGGTATGTTACTTGCCCGAGATTCGATCGTCAGTATCCAATACTTAGTTCAATCTCGTTACCGGCAAGTCTCTTTACTCGTTCCGTAATACATCATCCCGCAACTAACTCATTAGTTGCCATGCTTGCAAGGCTTAAGTGATGTGCATTACCGAGAGGGCCCAGAGATACCTCTCCGACGATCGGAGTGACAAATCCTAATCTCGAAATACGCCAACCCAACATCTACCATTGGAGACACCTGTAGTACTCCTTTACAATCACCCAGTTACGTTGTGACGTTTGGTAGTACCCAAAGTGTTCCTCCGGTAAACGGGAGTTGCATAATCTCATAGTCATAGGAACATGTATAAGTCATGGATAAAGCAATAGCAACATACTAAACGATCGGGTGCTAAGCTAATATAATGGGTCATGTCAATCAGATCATTCAACTAATGATGTGACCTCGTTAATCAAATAACAGCTCTTTGTTCATGGTTAGGAAACATAACCATCTTTGATTAACGAGCTAGTCTAGTAGAGGCATACTAGTGACACTCTATTTGTCTATGTATTCACACATGTATTATGTTTCCGGTTAATACAATTCTAGCATGAATAATAAACATTTATCATGATATAAGGAAATAAATAATAACTTTATTATTGCCTCTAGGGCATATTTCCTTCAGATTGTATCTGGATGATGTAATGCTTTATTCATGTATTGTGTGAAGTGGCGATTGTAAGCCAACTATGTATCTCTTTCCCTTATGTATTACATGGGTTGTGTGAAGATTACCTCATTTGCGACATTTCTTTCAATGCGGTTATGCCTCTAAGTCATGCTTCGACACGTGGGAGATATAGCCGCATCGAGGGCGTTACAAGTTGGTATCGGAACCTTCCCCGACCTTAGGAGCCCCCTGCTTGATCGAATCGTTGACGTTGTTGAGTCTAGAAAAATGTTTTGAGTCATTTAGGATTATATATATCGGAGAGTAGGATTCTTTTTACTCCTCAGTCCCTTCGTCGCTCTGGTGAGGCATCCTGACGTAGAGTTTTGACTCTTCTCTTCTCAAATTTCACTAAAAAAAATTAGGATCACGTGGGTATCTTGGAGTCGTTCCGATGGTTTTGTGACAAGAACATTGTTCTTGGTGCCTCCTGACATTTAGGGGTTGTGGCAGTGTCCCGGGGAGTTGATCTCCGAGGTGTTGTCGTCACAATTTTATCATTGCAGTTCTGGAATACCTGAGTTTAGTTTCGCCGACATCGAAAATCTCTTTTATGCAGTTGTTGGTGAGATAACCTCGACGCCACCCAGTACTGGGGCGGGAGTTCGGGAGTATTGCCATAACTCGTATAACCGATGCTTTTCGAAGGTTGAGGTAAACGATTTCCGAAGGTTTCTTGGTTATGTGTTGAAGGATGGATACGGCTAGATGTAGGATTTGCTAGTTTTGGGTGAGATATTATGCTTCCCCTATATCCCCAACACCTGATTGCATAACCGGAAAGTTTCGGGAGTTTATAAGTGGGAATTCAAGTAGCTCTTAGGATATCTTTCCGACAGATGTATGATATGAAATTGGGGTTCGATGTCTAGTGGTCCGCCTATCCACGTTTGGTTTTACAGTGGTCTCGTTTAGTCTTAAAGAGTCCTTGGCTATGCCGACTCAGGGACGCTTCGTATGTCATGTGCACTGCCTTGTACATGATGGTGTTGTACGATCGAGCCCGTGTAGGCCCCACCACGAAAACTTCGGACAAAATCTCTATCATATGTTTGTTCTGGCTTATTTTGCAAGCCAATCCTTTGTTTTGTTTTGGATTGTGGTATTCGAGTTGCTTCGAAGTCAAATGTTGATTCCATACCTTCCCTAAGTGGTGTTCTCATATTCCTATGTGAATACTAATCCTTCTTGATAATCGAGATTTTCATGTAAATCCTGTTCAACCGGCGTGCCTCTCTTCAAGTGGATCCGATCATTTCAACATCCGCAAGATCAAGTATCAGTTCTTCTCAACGGTGTTTGTTTCATCCGTCTCCAAGTTGCCTTTGTTTTTCCCGCCCACCCAACCTTTTTCTTCAACGATTCAGATTTCTTATTCAAGTGTCCTTGTTATTGATGGGAAGCCTCTCCATTCCTTTTCTGTCAATGTTCTTATCTAGTGATTCTCAGGAAGATTCTAATGGAGCTTCAAGTTCGTCATTCTTCATTCTTTTCATCTCCGGTGGTTTCAAGTCAAGCTTTGTTGATCATATCCTTTCCTCGTTTCAATGTTTTCTCTTGCCGGTGCAATTCTTAATCATTCACCTCTCGCTATTCAATTGTTCCGGAGTGCTCAAGATATCTCGAAGATTCATGTTTCCACTCTGCAGTCGTTCAAGATCTTTCGAGGGTGTTATCTCATTCAAGCCATTTAATTCAACCGGCGCAATCTATCTTTTAAATCATTTCAACGGTGTTTCTTTTTAGTGGGCCCCAACCCACATGTCTTTTACCAGGATCTTACCTGACCCTTTTCTTTTTCCGGAGCTATCCTCAAATTTTTCTCAAAGTTTGACGTAAGAATGAGTTATCATCAGTCAAATGCCTTTCTCCAAGATCGGTTAAATTATTTTCACCGTTGGTTCAACTTTTCCATTCTTCTTTATTCCGTAGTATCTCGATAATTCTTGGTGGTGTTTCTCATCGTCATTCTCTACATTTGAAGACCGAAGAAGATTTTTCCTCTTAATCTTGCTCCATTCTCTTCAAGATTCATGGTTTTAGTTTGCTGCCATCCTCTCACAATTGGTTTTGATTGTGAGATTTCTTTTCACCCAACCGGAGCAATTCAAGAGTCTTCTCAGTTTGAGTATCCGGAGTCCATCATTTCAGTGTTTTTTTCTTTCTCAGCTTTCAGTTATCATCCTCCAATCTTACCGGTGCTTCATTCAAGTATTATCTAATCAGCTCGTGATCTCTTCATTCTCTTGTATCTAAATTTCCCCAAGTATCTTTGTTCGTTCTTCAAATTCTTACCGCTGTTTCATCCTTTTACTTCATTCATTGATCAATTCTTATGGTGGTTCTTCCAAGATTCTTCTTCCTTCGTTTATCATATCAATGCATTCGTGCTTTCCAAAGCCTACTGGTGGATCATTGAAGACCTTCTCAAATTTACGCTATATCTCTCTTAATCCTTCCTACGAGAATAAGTAGTATGCCAAATCCTTTGGTTGTCATCAATTTAATTGATGAAGGATAAGCGGAATGTAATTCTTATTCTTGTTTCATCGAAGTGAGTAACTCCTTATTCCGGAGGCTCATCAAGCTCTCGGTTTTCAATTGTTTCATTTTTTTTCTTTCCCGGAGTTCCAAGCTCGCTCAATTATATCACCACGGAGATTCATCTAAATCATTACAAGGTTTCACATTGTGTTTTCAACTTCTCTTTCTTTTTCGTTATCCTTTTGTTACCGGAGTTCTTCATGAAGGTTCTACATGATGGTTCATCAAGGATTTAATTTCCTTCTCGAAGTGTTCATCAACATTCTTTTCTAAGGAGCTCAAGTATTCTTATTCGTGCAATCCGGAGTGCAATTCTTTCTACCATATTATTGGAGGTGGTATTATGTCATTCTTGATAATTTGAGTTGATGTTTCATGATTCACATGTTGTCAAGGATGAGATATTTTAAATCCATCAATCTTGTCATTTGAGTTATCTTGGGTTATATTCCACCTAAAGCCTTCCCTAAGGTTTGTTGCTATCTATGGTGCTTATAAAGGACCCAAGTTCTTCTTTATCCTCCCGGTGAAATATTTTCTCGTCTCCTTGTTCATACCAATCCAATTCTTTTCCCGTAAGTGGCTGTTTGTCACCTCATAATTTGAGATGTATTCCATAAGACCATATCAAGGTTATTCTTTTCATTGTTGGTGATCCAACAACTCCTTTCTAGCCTTGGTTGTAAGCATGCGCTGCCAAGATATTGTTTTCTACTTCGTTCATTCCATTCCATTCTTCATTTTGTTCCGCAGGCTTTGTGATGTTTCTCTCTTCAACCCATCTTTTCGTTTTGTCAGGATCGTGTTCTTTTCTTGGTTTATCCATTTAACCGGAGTGTTGTGTCCTTTTGCTCAAGCTCTTTCATTTTATCAAGTCTTTCATCTCTTTTCAACCGGAGTACTTAACGGATTCCTTCTTATTCCTCTTTCTTAACGGAGTGCTTTCAACTTCGTTCATCGCCGTTGCTTTCTTTCTTTCAATTTGCTCAACCTCGCAAGGTTCTTTGGTGTCACTCGTTTGTCAAAGAAGCAACTTAGTTTTACCTCTTCTCTTCCTCTTCTTTTTCCCTCCGGTGCCATCCTAGATTTTGGGACGAGATCCTCTCGTAGTGGGGGAGTGTTGTAACGCCCCGAGACCGATGGGCCAGGTGTCTTCCAGTTATTTGCCATCGTTGCCATGTCATTTTCTTGCGTGTTGCATTTCGTCATGTCATCATGTGCATTGCATCATCATGTTTTCGAAACTTGCATGCGTCCTGGCCTCCTCGTTCTCTCCGTTGTCCGTTCTGAGCCCAGACACACTTGCACGCGCCCGCGGCATGTCCGAAATAGTGTTAAGTGGCAGGGAAAATGTTCTCGGATTGGGTGGAAAGTTGACGTGTGGTATTATTATAGTGTGGATAGACCGCCTGCCAAGTTTCATTGCATTCGGAGTTCGTTTGATGCCCCAACGATTAACTATAGCGACAATATAGTCGGTCAAATGTCGGACGTTTTCGGTCTCCGAAAAAAGTCGCCGGGCCTCTCTCTCTTTTCTCTTCTCTCAGCCTGAGTCCTTCTGCATAGCCCACTACCCACTCACTGTCAGGCCCTACCTAAACTCTCTTGTCAGCCCGCGGCCCTCCTTGCGCGCGTCCGAAAGCTGCCCCGGACCCGACCCGGACAGTTGCCACCGTTGTGTTCGGATCATCCCCAAACATCTACAAAACGTCTCCGTTTTCTTAATTGGGCAACCTAACCTATTTATCCGAAACCGTCTGATTTTGATCGGAGGGTCCAAACCTAATACTTTTGTTCCCTATATATAGACCAACCCCTACCCAAATCAGATCAAACCCTAAAACCTAGGGAGCCTGTCCGGTCGCGCCACCGCCGCATCTTCCTTGGCATCCCCATCGCCCAATCCAGTGCCTCCTCTGTTTTTCTTTCATTCAATCCCCTTCGCCTCCTCCTTCTGGTCTCGGTCTTGCCCGAGCACCCCGCTGCCTCGTCGCTGCTCCCACCGTCGACCCTGAGCCACTTCCCTCGTCGGCGACCGAAGCCACCACCAGGCCGACCCCGTGCTCTCTCCCTCGTTCCTCCTTCCTCCATTTTCCCTCTTGTGGCTTCCTCTGCCTCTCATCCATCCTCTCTCTTCTCTGTACAGGTGCTCCCCACGCCATGGAAGCCGCCGCAGGCCTCCACCTCAACCACCGCCGCCATGGACCAACGCCGCCGTCAAGCGCCATGGCTTCCCCTTCAAGCTTCTGCGCCGCCCGGAGCTCCTCGAGACCGGCCGGATCCGTGCGCTACCTCGACTCTAGCCTGTCGGAGTCTCTTCGCCGCGGCCTCCCCATTTTCTCGCTGGAGCAAGCCAGGCTCTTCTTCCCCGCGCCACTGAGCCTGTTCGGCGCCGCAACCGAGCTCCTCCCGCTCGATGGGCGTCCCCCGTGCTGACAGACCCCTTCTTCCTTGCCACATCGCCGGCGAGCCTCACCACCATTGACGGACGAAGCCCCAGAGAACTCGTCGCCGGTCTTCCCTGCCTTGGCCAAGTGGGGATTCAGCGCCTCGCCGCCCGGATCCAACCGTCTTCGTGTTGCCAGCGCGCCCGATGCCTCCTCCTCATGCGTCCGTCGCGCTCGCCTTCTCTCTTCTTCTCCTTTTCCGTTCTGCTTCTCTGACTTTATTGCTCTCTCTCTCTGTCCTTGCCTCAAACAGGAGCTCCAGCCGGCGCCACCATCATCGGAGATGGGCTCCCGCCGGCCGGATCCGATGCTCCCCGTGTCCTCGGCCTCGTCCCCATCTCCAGGGCGTCGCGCCACACCACCTGCGCCGCCCGCAAGCACCTACTTCGCCCCTGCATCCCCTGCTTCGAGCAGGAGGAGGAATGCGCGCCTCAGGCGTTGACTGCGACCACACCATGCGCCTAGGCTGCCTCTTCTTCGCCTGGTTAACCAAGGCCCAGTCGCGCCAGATCCGGCCCAAGGCCTATAGTGAGCCTCAGCCCAGCCACTGATTGTCCCTGTGCACTGTTGGGCCGTGTTTCGTTTCAGCCCGATAGTGTTTTTTTTTCTTGGTTACGATTTTAGCTTTTTCCCAGGTTTTGCAGTTTTACAGAAAACCCCTTGTAGATCATGCATATAATAACTTAATAACTGTGCATCATATTAAAATGATTTATATATGAAAGTTGCTTAGAATCTTGTCTAGTTTCATAATATGCAACTTTCACCCATGTTTAAAATGCTTAAAATGATGTTTATTTAAATTTTCTTAAATAACGTGTTAAAATGAATTCTTTCATAACTAAATAACCATAGCTCCGATTTTAATAAACTTTATATGTAAATGGGGTAGAAAAATGCCTAGTTTAACATGGTGGCATCACTTTGCATGTTTAACAACTCTAAAATTGTGATTAGGGCAGAACAGCACCAAATCTAAGATATGCATATGGGGATTTACCAGAATTTGTTGTTCGTTGTTTCCGGCCTCATTTAACCTTGACTAGATAAGTAGTTTTATTTTGCTTCACCCTCTTGCCATGTTTAACAACATTTAATATTGTTGGGTACATAAACGAGATCGAACTAAAAACTTGTTGTGGTGTTTCGTCAATATGCAACTCGTTGCATATTGAGCTCCACTTAATTTGGAGGGTTGCTTGTGCAATTTGCCATGCCATGCCTCATTAAACCAGGCATGCATCATACTTGTTTGCGCATCGTGCCATGCTTATGTGGTGGTTGTTTACTATGTTGTTTGCTTTCTTTCTGGTGTACTTCGTCTCGGTAATCCGGTATCGTCGTGTTGTGAGGATTCATTCGACAACGTCCGTTTGTCTTCTTCATGGACTCGTTCTTCTTCCTTGCGGGATTTTAGGCAAGATGACCATACCCTCGAAATCACTTCTATCTTTGCTTGCTTAGTTGCTCACTCTTTTGCTATGCCTATGATGCGATACCTACCACATGCTTATCATGCCTCCCATATTGTTAAGCCAAGCCTCTAACCCACCTTGTCCTAGCAAACCGTTGTTTTGCTATGTTACCGCTTTGCTCAGCCCCTCTTATAGCGTTGTTAGATGCAGGTGAAGATTGAAGTTTGTTCCTTGTTGGAACATGTTTACTTGTTGGGATATCACAATATCTCTTATCTAATTAATGCATCTATATACTTGGTAAAGGGTGAAAGGCTCGGCCTTATGCCTGGTGTTTTGTTCCACTCTTGCCGCCCTAGTTTCCGTCATATCGGTGTTATGTTCCCGAATTTTGCATTCCTTATGCGGTTGGGTTATAATGGGAACCCCTTGACAGTTCACCTTGAATAAAACTCCTCCAGCAATGCCCAACATTGGTTTTACCTTTCGCCACCTAGCCTTTTCTTTCCCTTGGGTCGGCCAGCCCAAAGGTCATCTTTATTTTAAACCCCCCGGGCCAGTGCTCCTCTGAGTGTTGGTCCAAACTAGAGCCCTGTGCAGCGCCCCCTCGGGGAAACTCGAGGTTTGATTTTAGTTGTATGGAGAGCTCATCTGAGTGTGCCCTAAGAACGAGATATGTGCAGCTCCTATCGGGATTTGTCGGCACATTCGGGTGGTGTTGCTGGACTTATTTTACCATTGTCGAGATGTCTTGTAACCAGGATTCCGAGTCTGATCGGGCCTTCCTGCTAGAAGGAATATCCCTCGTTGACCGTGAGAGCTTGTGATGGGCTAAGTTGGGACTCCCCTGCAGGGATTTGAATTTTTGAAAGCCGTGCCCGCGGTTATGGGCAGATGGGAATTTGTTAATGTCCGGTTGTAGAAAACCTGAAGTTGAACTTAATTAAAACACATCAACTGCGTGTGTAACCATGATGGTCTCTTCTCGGCGGGGGCCGGGAAGTGAACACGGTGTTGGAATTATGCTTGACGTAGGTTGTTCTAGGATCACTTCCTGATCATAGATTCTCGACCGTGCTTTTGCTTTATCTTCTCGCTCTCATTTGCGTTGTTAGCCACCATATATGATAGTCACTTGCTGCAGCTCCACCTCATACCTTTACCTTACCCATAAGCTTAAATAGTCTTGATCGCGAGGGTGTGAGATTGCTGAGTCCGCGTGACTCACAGATACTTCCAAAACCAGTTTGCAGGTGCCGATGTAACCGAGCAGGTGACGCAACCAAGCTCAAGGAGGAGCTCGATGAAGATCTTGTCCTTTGTGTTGTTTCAGTCTAGTTGATCAGTAGTGAAGCCCAGTCGGGATGATCGGGGATCTGTGTAGCATTTGGGGTAGTCTTCTTTTATTTTGGTTCCGTAGTCGAACCTTGATTGTATCTGGATGATGTAATGCTTTATTCATGTATTGTGTGAAGTGGCGATTGTAAGCCAACTATGTATCTCTTTCCCTTATGTATTACATGGGTTGTGTGAACATTACCTCACTTGCGACATTGCTTTCAATGCGGTTATGCCTCTAAGTCGTGCTTCGACACGTGGGAGATATAGCCGCATCGAGGGCGTTACAACTATTCCAACTTCTCTATGGATTATAAACTATTTTACTAGCCATAGATTCATCAAAATAAGCAAACAACACACGAAAAACAGAATCTGTCAAAAACAGAACAGTCTGTAGTAATCTTTAGCTAGCGCAAGATCTGGAACCCCAAAAATTCTAAAATAAATTGCTGGACGTGAGGAATTTATATATTAATCATTGTTGAGGAAATCGTTAACTGGTAGCTGCTCGGTTGGCAGGTGAGTAGGGGATTAATAGGCTAATCGGCAAGTTAATCGGCCATTTAATCAATTAATCGGATGATTTATCGGGTAACCGGCTACTCGGGGACCCTATGAGTAGGGATTAATCGGCAAGTTAACTGGTTAATCGGATGAATTCTTGAACAGGGCTATTAATCATCTTCAAAAAGAATTAACTAAATAACACTTTCCAAATAAAAATGACAGCAGTTCTCGTGAGCTCTAAAGTTTCTGTTTTTTACACCAAGTTCAACAAGACTTTCCCCAAGTCTTCCCAACGGTTCTACTTGGCACAAACACTAATTAAACACAAAAAACACAACCAAAACAGAGGCTAAATAATTTATTTATTACTAAACAGGAGCAAAAAGTAAGGAATAAAAATAAATTTGGGTTGCCTCCCAACAAGCGCTATCGTTTAACGCCCCTAGCTAGGCATAACAAGCAAGAATAGATCTAGGTATTGTCATCTTTGGTAGGCAATCGATAAGTGGCTCTCATGATAGATTCATATGGTAATTTTATTTTCTTTCTAGGGAAGTGTTCCATGCCCTTTTTTAATGGAAATTGAAATCTAATATTCCCTTCCTTCATATCAATAATTGCACCAACCGTTCTAAGGAAAGGTCTACCAAGAATAATAGGGCAAGAAGGATTGCAATCTATATCAAGAACGATAAAATCTACGGGCACATAATTCCTATTTGCAAAAATAAGAACATGATTAATTATTCCCATAGGTTTCTTAATAGTGGAATCCGCAAGATGCAAGTTTAGAGAGCAATCATCAAAATCATGGAAATCTAGCAAATCATACAAAGTTTTGGGAATAGTAGAGACACTAGCACCCAAATCACACAAAGCATAAAAATCATAATCTTTAATTTTAATTTTAATTGTATGTTCCCACTCATCATGAATTTTTCTAGGGATAGAAACTTTCAACTCAAGTTTTTCTTCATAAGATTGAATCAAGGCATCAACGATATGTTCGGTAAAGGCTTTATTTTGAGTATAAGCATGAGGAGAATTTAGCACGGATTGCAACAAGGAAATACAATCAATTAAATAGCAATTTTCATAATTAAATTCCTTGAAATCCAATATAGTGGGTTTAGCATCATCTAGGGTTTTATTTCTTTTAATACCACTTTTATCAATTTCACCATCAAGATCTAAATACTCCGAATCTTTAGAACACCTTCTAGGTAAAGGTGGATCATATTAAGTCCCATCATTATCAAGATTAATATTGCAAAACAAAGATTTAATAGGGGACGCATCAATAACTTTTAGATCTTCATCATTATTTTCATAGGAACTAGAAGAACACACTTTAATAAAGGCATCTTTCATAGCACGCGTCCTAGCGGTTCTTTCCTTGCACTCATCAATGGAAATTCTCATGGCTTTGAGAGACTCATTGATATCAGGCTTAGGAGGAATAGATCTAAGCTTTAAAGAATCAACATCAAGAGAAATTCTATCAATGTTCCTAGCCAAATCATCAATCTTAAGCAATTTTTCTTCAATCATAGCATTAAAATTCTTTTGCGAAGAAATAAATTCTTTAATATTAGATTCAAAATCAGAGGGCATCTTATTATAATTTCCATAAGAATTGTTGTAGGAATTACCATAATTATTAGAGGGATTACTAGGATAAGGCCTAGGATTGAAATTTCCTCTATACGCGTTGTTACCAAAATTGTTCCTACCAACAAAATTCACATCCGTAGATTCATTATTATTCTCAATCAAAGTAGACAAGGGAATATCATTAAGATCAGAAGAAACACTCTTATTAGCAAATAATTTCATAAGTTCATCCATCTTTCCACTCAAAATATTAATTTCTTCTATCGCATGCACCTTTTTATTAGTATATCTTTTAGTATGCCATTGAGAATAATTAACCATAATATTATCTAGGAGTTTAGTAGCTTCTCCTAAGGTTATTTCCATAGAAGTGCCTCCCACGGCCGAATCTAAAAGATTTCTAGAAGCAAAATTCAATCGGCATAAATTTTTTGTATAATCATCCACAAATTCAAACCATGAGTAGGGCAATTACGTATCATTAATTTCATTCTCTCCCAAGCTTGTGCAACATGTTCATGATCAAGTTGCTTAAAATTCATAATATCGTTACTAAGAGAGATGATCTTAGCGGGAGGAAAATACTTAGAGATAAAAGCATCTTTGCACTTGTTCCATGAATCAATACTATTTTTAGGCAAAGATGAATACCAAGCTTTAGCACGATCTCTAAGCGAAAAAGGAAATAGATTCAATTTAACAATATCATTATCGACATCTTTCTTCTTTTGCATGTCACACAAATCAACGAAGCTATTAAGATGGGTAGCGGCATCTTCACTAGGAAGGCTGGAAAATGGATCTTTCATGACAAGATTCAGCAAAGCAGTATTAATTTCACAAGATTCAACATCGGTAAGAGGAGCAATCAGAGTGCTAAGGAAATCATTATTATCCATATTGGTGAAGTCACACAATTTATTATTTTCTTGAGCCATTGCGACAAACAAGCAAACTAACACACAAGCAAAAAGCAAACGGGCAAAAGAGGCAAATAGAGAGGGAGGAAGGATAGAGAGAGAGGGCGAATAAAACAACAAAGGGTGAACTGGGGGAGAGGAAAATGAGAGGCAAATGGCAAATAATGTAACGCGGGAGATAGGGATTGTGATGGGTACTTGGTATGTTGACTTTTGCGCAGACTCCCCGGCAACGGCGCCAGAAATTCTTCTTGCTACCTCTTGAGAACTGCGTTGGATTTCCCCGAAGAGGAAGGGATGATGCAGCAAAGTAGCGTAAGTATTTCCCTCAGTTTTTGAGAACCAAGGTATCAATCCAGTAGGAGGCTACGCTCGAGTCCCTCGTACCTACACAAAACAATAGCTCAATGCAACCACCGCGCTTAGGGGTTGTCAATCCCTTCACGATCACTTACGAAAGTGAGATCTGATAGAGATGATAAATAATATTTTGGGTATTTTTGGTATAGAGATGCAAAGAAAATAAAGTAAAAGCAAAGTAAAATAAAAGCAATAATAAAGTGACGGAGATTGATATGATGAG
Source organism: Triticum urartu (assembly GCF_003073215.2). Lineage (NCBI taxonomy): Eukaryota > Viridiplantae > Streptophyta > Magnoliopsida > Poales > Poaceae > Triticum > Triticum urartu. The sequence goes on from NC_053028.1 coordinate 579,212,737, forward strand.
AAAGAGACCCGGGGGCCATAGGTTTCACTAGTGGCTTCTCTCAAGAGCATAAGTATTGTGGTTGAACAAATTACTGTTGAGCAATTGATAGAATTGAGCATAGTTATGAGAATATCTAGGTATGATCATGTATATAGGCATCACATCTGAGACAAGTAGACCGAAACGATTCTGCATCTACTACTATTACTCCACTCATCGACCGCTATCTAGCATGCATCTGGAGTATTAAGTTAAAAACAGAGTAACGCCTTAAGCAAGATGACATGATGTAGAGGGATAGTTTCATGCAATATGATAAAAACCCCATCATGTTGTCCTCAACGGCGACGATACAATACGTGCCTTGCTGCCCCTTCTGTCACTGGGAAAGGACACCGCAAGATCGAACCCAAAGCTAAGCACTTCTCCCATGGCAAGAACAACCAATCTAGTAGGCCAAACCAAACTGATAATTCGAAGAGACTTGCAAAGATAAACAATCATACATAATAGAATTCAGAGAAGATTCAAATATTATTCATAGATAGACTTGATCATAAACCCACAATTCATCAGTCTCAACAAACACACCGCAAAAAGAAGATTACATCGAATAGATCTCCACGAGAGAGGGGGAGAACATTGTATTGAGATCCAAAAAGAGAGAAGAAGCCATCTAGCTACTAGCTACGGGTCTGAATTAAACTACTCACACTTCATCGGAGGGGCTTGGATGATGATGTAGAAGCCCTCCGTGATCGATGACCCCTCCGGCAGAGCTCCGGAACAGGCCCCAAGATGGGATCTCGTGGATACAGAAAGTTGCGGCGGTGGAATTAGGTTTTTGGCTCCATCTCCGATCGTCTGGGGGTATGTGGATATATATAGGAGGAAGAAGTACGTCGGTGGAGCTTCGAGGGGCCCACGAGGCAGGGGCGGGCCCTAGGGGGGCGCCCTCCACCCTCGTGACCACCTCGTGGCTTTCTTGACGGAGGGTCCAAGTCTCCTGGATCTTATCTGATGAGAAAATCACGTTTCCGAAGGTTTCATTCCGTTTGGACTCCGTTTGATATTCCTTTTCTTCAAAACCGTAAAGCAGGCAAAAAAACAGCAATTCTGGGCTGGGCCTCCAGTTAATAGGTTAGTCCCAAAAATAATATAAAAGTGGAAAATAAAGCCCAATAATGTCTAAAATAGTAGATAATATAGCATGGAGCAATCAAAAATTATAGATAGGTTGGAGACGTATCAACGGCGAACGACGACAAGGTGGCAGTCCAGCGGGGAAGGTTCGGCGAGGCGGCCTCCGGCGAGGTCCTCGGGCGGTGGTGGTGCGGCGCACGGCGTCGAGCGGTGGGGGGGGGGGGTTCGTGCCCTGATCCAGATCGGATCGGGGGAGGGGGCGCGTCATGGGGAGGGGGGATTGGGTGCGTGGGTTATGGTTTAGGGGGCGTGGGGGTTAAGTGGGAATAGGGTGGGTGGCCGGTTGGGCTGGCTAGGCAGCCTTGTGGCCTGCTGGGCCGAAGCCCAGTGCGGGGGGGGGGGGGTTTCCTTTTGGTTTTTTTGTTTTATCTTTTACCATTTTATTTATTTTCTTTTCTGTTTTCTTTTAACTTCCAATTTATTTTAACTCTATTATTAAGATACATAATTAGCGCCTAAATTAGTGTTGTAAATTAAGCCCCTGCCATAAAAAGCTTGACTTCCAAATAAAATAGTTTAGGATTTTATAAAATACAAAAGTCATTTATTTAATTGTTTTAGCCACTGTGTTAATTACTTTTGAGCATTTAAACATGTTTTAGAAATGTGGTTTCTCCACCATTATTAGCCATGAACTATTGAACACGTTTAGAGCATTTTAGTTTTAATGTTTGGAAACTTTTATTGTTTGACTTAAATTCAAATTTGAATTTCAATCGGTTTTGAACTAACGCGAGATTAACAACAGTAACCGTGGTGATGTGGCATCATTAACATGGGATTACTGTAGCCTGATTATCCGGGCGTCACAATTCTCCTCCACTACAAGAAATCTCGTCCCGTGATTTAAGAGGTAGTGAAAGGGGGGGAAGGTTTGGTAACAAATCTAGCGGGTCTTCTCATTCTGGCTTGCTCTTCTCGAAGAGGCCGGTCCAATTCATTGATGTCTTCATTTCTCTGCTCCAGGTCATCATGATGAAGTCAGCATCCTTTCTTCAGGAACTCCATCGTACTTACGAAAGAATAAAGGGTGGGCATTCCGGGAGAACAGACCTCTTCAAGGTCGACTATCTGGTCGATAACATCGAGAAAGGTGGCGGAAGTAACTCTCGACTTGAAACTTACGAAAATATCGAGAGCAAAGTAAGGATGTATCATGGGAAGTTTCTAGAGGGTAGGCAATCGTTCGATGCCTGAAACAGGGCGTGAAAAGGGATTCAAAGAAATGGGAATAAGTATTATGTTTGATACCAGAATTGATAATCTCTCGGAAGGTGGCTCGTGAATCACATACGAGGCTAAGTGTGAGGAACACCTTAAGAACAGGGGGTGTACAGGAGAGTCAGGTTTCGATCCTGTGGAACTGTGGGTTATGGGCCCACCATGTGGGTTAAAAGTAGGAAGGCGGTGATGTCTTGCTCGATCATGCTAGTAAGGCATGTTAGAGGATAGCCGATCATTTATGTCGGCAATAACATCGTTACCAAGCGCGAGGGACGATCAGAACCATTCTCTTGCTCGTTGAAACGAGGAGAACCAATAGGCAAAGTTCTCATCCATCGGTGGTTACCAAAATGTCATCAACAGTAGTAACATGGTCTTACGCAAGGTTGTACAACAAGCTATTTACATAAACAGCGAATTATTACTGCTTAGATCATATAAATCACCAGAAATGTTAAACAAACCAACGGAAAGGAAAATGTGACTAATAGGTTAATCAGACCAATCGAAAGGAAAATGTGTGTAAACACATGTATTTGGAGTGTATCCTTTAAAAGAAGGCAGAGCATGATATACAAGGGAGATCATCAAGTACACCTCCATTTAGATAAAGGGGCAAAGAAATCCATGATGTTTACCCATACAACGGTGTTTGAATAATTGACTAAGAGACATTTAGCATTGCGCTTACAACGTTCCTTTTGATGATCAGAATACCGCAAACATGCTTCGAAATAGCATTGACATAGTCTTCAAGCAAAGGTCAATCTTCGAATACACGAAGGATCCATCAGGAACAACTTGTAGATTAAGTCTTATAATTTTTCTCATGGAAGAATGGATAACCTTGATAAAAGGAAACTATAACAATAGGTCGCCCGCCAAGTGGGCTAGGCATGACATCACTGTCGGTGTCAAAACCGGCGGATCTCGGGTAGGGGGTCCCGAACTGTGCATCTAAGGCGGATGGTAACAGGAAGCAGGGGACGCGATGTTTTACCCAGGTTCGGGCCCTCTTGATGGAGGTAAAACCCTACGTCCTGCTTGATTTATTCTTGATGATATGAGTATTACAAGAGTTGATCTACCATGAGATCGGAGAGGCTAAACCCTAGAAGCTAGCCTATGGTATGATTGTATGTTGTCCTACGGACTAAAACCCTCTGGTTTATATAGACACCGGAAAGGGCTAGGGTTTCACAAGGTCGGTTACAAAGGAGGAGATATAGATATCCGTATTGCCTAGCTTTCCTTCCATGCCAAGTAGAGTCCCATCCGGACACGAGACGAAGTCTTGAATCTTGTACCTTCATTGTCTAACAGTCCGGCCAAATGATATAGTCCGGCTGTCCGGAGACCCCCTAAGCCAGGACTCCCTCAGTAGCCCCTGAACCAGGCTTCAATGACGATGAGTCCGGCGCACTGTATTGTCTTCGGCATTGCAAGGCGGGTTCCTCCTCCGAATACACCATGGAAGAATTTGAATACAAGGATAGTGTCCGACCCTGTAAAATAAGTTCCACATACCACCGTAGAGAGAGTAATATTTCCACAAATCTAATCTGCTGACACGTGTTGGCAACATGACATTATGCCATGGCCCGGTGATTATTCGAACTGTTTCCTTTAACTAGCCCCGCACATAACGCGAGGTAGTTTCTTGACACGTCTTGTCAAAGAAGAGATCGTGTCCCCCTTATTACGGGATTCTCATCAATACGGGCGTGGGTAACCCAACCACGCCTAGGACTCCTAGATTTTAGGCAAGTCCCAAACGGCAGCGAGCAGGACGCTTGATATTCACCCTCTTTATAAAGGGTCAAAGTTTTTACTTTTTTCCTCCCGTGCTCAATCGAATCCTTCCCCCGCCTCGAGTTCTAACACAAAAAACCCAGGTTAGGTGCTTCGGACCTTCAATCATGTCCGGATCCAGCCTCCAGGGCCGGTGGATGCCCTCCTCCGTCATGGAAGAGGATATCAAGAAGTTGAGGGAGGCAAGATACTTGACTGCCGAAGTCTCGCATCGGCTGCCCGCCCGAGGGCAGGTTGTCCCGAATCCCAAACCCAACGAAGACGTCGTGTTCATCTCCCACTTCCTCCGAGGACTAGGCCTCACTCTGGATCCCTTCGTTAGGGGTTTGATGTTTTATTACGGGCTTGATTTCCATGATCTAGCCCCGGATTCCTTTCTCCACATCTCAGCATGTATTGTCGTATTGTGAGGCCTTCCTCCGCATTACCCCTCACTTCGGCCTGTGGCTCAAGACCTTTGATGTGAAGCCGAAGACGGTCGAGGGGCAATATGCAGCGTGCAGGGGTGCATTAATAAGCAAGATTGCTGGAGCTCCGTGGCCAAAAGGTTCCTTTCTAGAGGTGTCCGGATTACGGAAAAGGGAGTGGTTCTACATCACCGCTCCCAGAAGTGCCAAGTGGGTGGCTCCCCCCGCCTTTCACTCGGGCCCTCCACCACAACTGATGTCATGGATCAGCAGGGGGCTGAGCTGGGGTCCAGCCAAGGATGTGCCCATACTGTAGAGCCGCATCCGGGATCTCTTCGAGGGAGATTTTAGTTTGGTTATGGTAGTGCAAGTCATGCTGGTTCGTCAAGTCCAGCCTTGCAAACGTCGGCCCCTCCATTTATGGGAATTCAACCCAGAAGGCTTGGACAAACCGGTGCTGGAGAAGATGCTCGAGCTAGCACCTTGCCTGGTGCCCGCAAAGGAAGATGAAGGGGGAGTAAAGAGGGCCAAAGCGGGCCTGCACCGCTATCTGTTCCAACCGAGGGAACGAGCGCCTCCGTGAGGGAGGATAGCCAAGAGAAGGAGTCTGACATTCCTTCGCCCCAGGGGAGGAACAGGACTACCTCTGATGATCCGGAAACCAAGGTTTCCAAACGGGAGAAGAAAACTCCACCAGAGGGTCCTGTATCGGAGGGTGCTTTTGCCGCACAAAGTTCGTGCGGGGATCAGCCCTCTAACGAGTCGTAAGTGATCAAAATTTACTTAATAGTAGAGATATTCTACCTTACTTCCGAGTAAAATAACCGAATCGTTTATCTTGCAATTCAGATCTTAGCCCTTCTCACCAGAGCTCGTCTTCAGGGGACCTTCTTCCGGAGATGATGGAGAGCGAAACGCCTCCCCCGGACTCCCCCGCTCAAGAAGTGGGCAACCTTGAAGTGTCGTCATGGAGGGCCTCTCCGAATCCGGTGAGGCCAGAAGATAATCCCATAGTCACCCGAAGTCCCCAGCATCCGGCTCTTGAAGAGGGCAGACAAAAGAGTCCGGCGCCGTCTGGTATGCGGTCGGACGTACTGAGGGATCTGCTGAAGCGAGCGACCATCTCGGAAGAACACTGGGCGTTGATGGGTACGGTGATGGAAAGGATTTCGTCCGCCGAAAGCGGGTTGCATGACGCCTTTATGAGTCTACTAACGGGCTTTGAGGTACATAAAATTATATACCTTTGTGATAGTACCGCACATTTTGAGGTGTGCCCTGTGTAGATAGTAGCCCCTGAGACTTTGGTTGTCACCGAGAACGGCGGCAAACAGAGGATCATAGTCCCAGGTAATAACCATATCGCCTTTATGTGCAGGTAGTGGAAGCTCCGGTGGCTAGCCGGACTCATTAGTTTGCCGAACTAAAGCGGCAATTGGATGCGGCGGATGCCGACATCGAGCTTGTTAACAAGCGGCTTGATGAGGCACATGGTAAGTGATATTTTCTGGTGAATGTCACGTAGTAAGAGCAGCGTGATGCCAGTACCTTTAATATTTTGTGAGTGCAGATGGAGCTGCCACCGTGGAGACCCTTCGGGCGGAACTTGCCCGAGCCAAAGAACAAGCAAGGAGTAGTAATGCGGCTGCTTTGAAGGCGGCCGAAGAGTTAAGCACCGAGAAGGCCGCGCATTGCGAGAGCAAGGAGAAAATGGCCAAGATGGCTGTAAAGTTAAAAGACACTGCCGACGGTTGCCAGTTCCTTGAGGAAGAAAACCGAGTGAAGGCGACGGACCTTGAAAAGGCGACGATGGCGACCAAAGACACTCGTTCTGTCATGAGAGCGAAGAAGGAGGAGCTGCGTCAAGCCTGTGACATTATGGCTGGGCAGCCCCTTTTGCTGCGGAGGAAGTTCGGAGATCCGCGGTATGCCCCTCTAGATCGGCTGTGGAGTTCGGCAGACGCATATCTGGACTTGTTGGCGAGGGCTGTCGATGCGGCCGAATACTTCTGAGATCAAATAGATCGGGAAGTGGACAAGCTGTTCTGGTCACAGTTTAACATTCCAGAGCGTCCCCTTCCATTGACCAATCAGCTAGACGAATGGGCCGAACTCAATAGGTTGTCCGGACTTGCCATGAGGTATGTCGTGGATCAGCTGTGGCCGGAAAGGCCAAAGCCGAGCAGTTATTTTAGCCTGGTGCAGCAGTTCCTTGGTGCGGTGCCGCGTATCAATGCGATGAAGAGATCGGTGTGCATAGAAGGCTCGCGGATGGCCCTTGCCCATGTCAAAGCATACTGGGCGGAGATGGATGCTACCACTGTCGCGGTGTATGGTTCGGCCATAGGCCGAGTGGCTGCCGAGCACTATTTTGAAGAAGTTCTTGAGGGTGCTCGTTTGATAGAGGCCCAATGCTCAAAGAATATTATGTTTGAGTGACATGTATTCCCATTGTAAAAACAATGTTTTATTAATTTTATCAAGGCTGTATTTATACTTTTGCCCGAAAGTATTGTGATGCCTCCTGTGCGGCCGTTTTATGTATACATGTATATAACCTAAAAGATTGCAGTCGTCGGCTTCAGCCCCCACGCATATAATGCGGGGGTGTTCGTAGAAGACGCATATTCACACTTAATCCAATGTCTTGGTCCTAATAAGGAGGTGATAGCACAGCGAACTAGGCAACCGGACTATAATGCTTTAACACTTTCACTTAGCCATAGGAGTTTGACAGTGGGGCTACTACATAGCCCCTGGTGGCTCCGCACTTACCCGAGTTCGGGGTGCGTACATGCCCGGCCGGGAAACGACCCTTCGTTAAGGTGGAGGAATTCTAGGATTCCGATAGGTCATCGAGTGGTTGACCAGTCTTGTGCTATATCATGACAGTCAGTTTTCGGCTTTCTCTACTGAGATTCTCGTCCAGATGAACCAGGGCACAATCGCATTAGTTCTCCTGGTACCGCCTTAGCCGATAGAGCGGAATGTAAGGCAGTAAAACACAGGAGCCGGGCAAACCCCACATTTGACCCAAGACATGATTCGGAGCTAATGCATATAAGGCTAAACTCGCGACGCCGAACACTCCCTAAGGTATTCGGTCTTTATGGTGTAAACCGTGCCTAAACAGTGCCCTTTGTAAGAAGCCCCTAGTGTCCAGGTACGTGCATTGTTCTGACGTGGCCACATGCCAAGACGTCAGCATCCTTCTCAATTGTACTGAGAATCCGAGGGATGTGTATCAACAAGAGACAGTAAAAAAGTTGACGCAGGGTCTTAATCTAAAAAGAGTCCTTGGAATGGGTCCCTGCTGCACGTCTGCGCCTGTGTCTCCATTGTGCCGTATCCTGGACGGGTGTAGCACGATTGTCATCTGTAAAAGAGAGGAACTTAGGTGAAAAGTTGTCATGCAAAAAGGTGGGTTTAAAGAAACCATTTACAGTTCAAGATGAGTAAAAATTGCCACTTGTCTGCGCGCGTTCAGCCCCTTGTATTTGTAATAGGGGTGTGGCCATCAAACCTATATGAATTTCATATAGCTGCGCCAGACTCGTCTAACCGCGTCCGTGGTCTTGACGACCTATCGAATGCTTTAGTTGGTGAGGCCGTTCTAGTGTGCGGCTGCCAAGGCAGCCGCACTCTCTTCGATGCGCAGGGATCGCTCAATATTTCCATTTACTGTAATGATGCCATGTGGACCGGGCATCTTAAGTGTGAGGGAAGCTTAAGGTATTGGATTAAAGCGAGCGAAAGCTTTGCGTCCAAGTAGTGCTTGATAGCCACTTTGGAACGGAGCAATGTGGAAGGTTAAATTTTCGCTACGGAAGTTATTGGGGAAGCCGAATATAACCTCTAGTAGCAGGGAGCCCGTGCAATGAGCCCTTGGGCCTGGCGTTACTCCTCTAAAGGTAGTATTGTTGTGGCAAATTTTTGTTGGGTCTATCCCCATTTTGCGGATTGTGTCCTGATATATCAGGTTTAAGCTGTTGCCGCCGTCCATCAGGACTCGTGTGAAGTGGTATCCGTCAATTATTGGATCTAATACCAAGGCAGCCCACCCTGCGTTCCGGATACTTGCTGAGTAATCCTGATGGTCGAAGGTGATCGGTTGGGACGGCCAGTGGCAGAACTCCGCGGTGATAGGCCCTTGGGCATGTTTGTCTGGGAGTGCCGCTTTGCTTCTCCCCTTTATCACGTGTAACACGTTTACCGTTTTGACTTCTGGTGGAAATTTCTTCTGTTCCCCAGTGTTTTGCTTGCGAGGCTCATCCTCGTCTTTGCTTGGTGTATCCTGCCCCTTATGTTCGGCGTTGAGCTTGCCGGACTGCTTGAAGACCCAACATTCTATGTGGGTATGATTTGCCGGTTTATTAGGGGTGCTATGGATCTGACATATTTGGTCCAGAATTTTATTTAAGCTAGACAGTTCATCTCTGGCGCCTTTAGAGGGCGGCTTTTTTTGACCTGGCCGAGAGCTTCTGAACCCGGCGTTTACCGCCGTGCTTTTCGGGCTGTCTTCTTTATTCCGGCGCTTATTATTTTTGCTGCGTCGTGATTTCCCGTTTCCATCTCTAACTTCGGATGTACTTGGGTCGCTGGTGCTGCATCGGGCTAGCCAGCTGTCCTCGCCCGGGCAAAAGCGGGTCATGAGGCTTGTTAATGCTGCCATTGTTCTCGGCTTTTCTTGGCCGAGGTGCCTGGCAAGCCATTCGTCTCGGACACTGTGCTTAAAGCCTGCCAAGGCTTCGGCGTTCGGACAGTCGACTATTTGGTTCTTTTTAGTAAGAAACCTGTTCCAAAGCTTTCGGGCTGACTCTCCGGGCTATTGAGTTATATGACTTAAATCGTCTGCATCCGGTGGTCGGACATATGTCGCTTGAAAATTTTCCCAAAAGGCGTCTTCGAGCTCTTCCCAGCTTCCAATGGAGCTTTCAGGGAGGCTTTTAAGACAGTGCCGAGTGGCCCTTTGAGCTTGAGGGGTAAGTACTTGATGGCGTGGAGATCATCTCCTCGAGCCATATGGATATGGAGGATATAGTCCTCAATCTAGACCCCAGGGTCTGTTGTTCCGTTGTATGCCTCTATGTTTACGGGTTTGAATCCCTCTGGAAATTCATGGTCCAGCACCTCATCGGTGAAACATAGGGGGTGTGCTGCACCCCTGTATCTGGGTGTACCGTGGTGTTCGGATGTTTGTTGTGTTGCGTCGTATGCTGGAGCGCGCTTGCGTGGTCCATAAATGGATCCGGTTGCGCTATCCTTTTGATGCGAGCCCTCGCATGGATCGCGTATTGGCTTATGTGCGGCGTTGTTCGCCGCTTTATGTTGGCCGTGAGGTCGTCTATCCGGCCGAATTCAGTAGCAACTTCCACTTCGGGTAGCTCTTGGTGTGGCGATTACTGCCATACTTCGCTGCTGTGTTGAGTACTTCACTCCATTTGATTTTGAGTGTGTCTTGTGCAACCTTGAGCCTTTGCTTCGGTTTTTTCAGACTCCTTGCCGTGGCAACAACCCATTGGTGGACATTATGTTGCTCCTGGCGCCTGTCCGGTGTGATGTCGTCCGGACTGTTATCTTCGACGGGGTTGGGTTGTTCGGCTTGATTTTCCGTGTTACCGTGGTCGGGCAATGGTTCACCCTGCTGTAACACTGGGCCTATGTGATCGTTATTTCTGCCAGGGCAGGATTTGGGGTGGCGTTTACGCCGCCGCTTTGACTGCTGCTCGAGGAAACCACCCGTCGCTGCGTCCTTCCATTCCTCGTCGTTATTTTCTTTGGGTGTGTCCACCATGTATACGTCATGTGATGAAGTGGGCGTCCAGTGCCCTGTGGGCAGTAGTTCCTCTTCGACTCCTGCATCGTCGTCCATACCGTCGATGTCTTCGGAGTCGAAGTCGAGCGTGTCGGTTAAGTCATCGACAGTGGCTACTAAGTGGGTGGTGGGCGGGCGGCGAATTTCTTCGTCATCCGCATCCCAATCCTGCAGGACGTAGTTTGGCCAAGATCCTCCTGACAAGGAGAGAGACCTTAATGAGTTCAGTATGTCGCCGACGGGCGAGTGCTGGAAAATATCCGCGGAGGTAAACTCCATGATCGGCGCCCAATCGGATTCCATAGGAACGGGCGCAGGCGGTTCGGAGTCCGTGGCCGGAGAAGGATCCGGCAGTTTGGCAACACGGCTCTCGTGAAGGGTAAGGTCGATATTCGGCTCGATCGCTGCTGAGGGTACGTCCTCCGTGACGGGGTCCATACACCCGTCCATGGATGGCACAACTGGCTCCGAACCGAGGCTCGGAGCTGCTGCCGATTCGATCTCCTGAGTACGGTCCCATGGTAGAGCTAAATCGTACTCATCGTCACCGCGCGGCGCACAAGGCAGGGGCTCGAATCCGTCGAAGATCAAGTCTCCGCGGATATCGGCCGTGTAGTTTAAGCTTCCAAACCTGACCTGGTGGCCAGGGGTGTAACATTCGATCTGCTCCAGATGGCCAAGCGAGTTGGCCCGCAGTGCGAAGCCGCCGAACACAAAGATCTGTCCGAGGAGAAAAGTCTCACCCTGGACTGCATCGCTATCGATGATCGTAGAGCCATCAAGCCTAAGGGCGACGACACAGAGGAACTCTCAATGAAAGCACCAATGTCGGTGTCAAACCGGCGGATCTCGGGTAGGGGGTCCCGAACTGTGCGTCTAAGGCGGATGGTAATAGGAAGCAGGGGACACGATGTTTTACCCAGGTTCGGGCCCTCTTGATGGAGGTAAAACCCTACGTCCTGCTTGATTTATTCTTGATGATATGAGTACTACAAGAGTTTATCTACCACGAGATCGGAGAGGCTAAACCCTAGAAGCTAGCCTATGGTATGATTGTATGTTGTCCTACGGACTAAAACCCTCTGGTTTATATAGACACCGGAAAAGGGCTAGGGTTTCACATGGTCGGTTACAAACGAGGAGATATACATATCCGTATTACCTAGCTTGCCTTCCACGCCAAGTAGAGTCCCACCTGGACACGACAACGAAGTCTTCAATCTTGTACCTTCATAGTCTAACAGTCCGGCCAAAGGATATAGTTCGGCTGTCCGGAGACCCCCTAATCCAGGACTCCCTCAATCACCTTACCAGGTCATATAAAGACCAATTTTATAACTCCTGGAAAAATGTTCCAACCATCATATCTAACCGAGATTCAGATCTCATCAGTGCTGGGATATCTCAGACTCATGATGCTTGAGAAGGAAGGGGTGATACACAATTTGACGATATTGTGTTGCAAGATTCTCAGGAGATGAACTATGGAAGAAAGTTCTGAATCATGAGTTCATCATTAAACCAAGGAGAGGATGAGAAGGTGGCTGATGAACTCAACGACAATTCACTAAGATTTCCAAAAGATGGATTTCCACAATTAGATGAACAAGGAGATAACATTTATCAGATTAAATGATATAATGAGGTATGCTCGAGGAAAACATACACAATTAAACATTGGTTGAAAAGTGCACATGAAATATGGGCTTAGGTAGCATGATCAATGTTAGAATGGTGATTCGATAACCAATGGTCTAAGAATGAAATGTCGACCATTAACTTCAAAGCAATAGGGTTTCTAGATGTTTTCAATTCACACTTCATAGTTCAATTGTCGGTATTCCGGTTGGAACACGGGGACCAAGAAAAGAATGGTGATGGCGAGAAGCATCCCTGTATCAAGAATCCTTAAGAGGTGGTGAAACTCTCACAACAGCCTTGACATAACAGAGAGTATTACTTCAAGGTAGATCATGATACAATCTGGATAGTAAGTTGCATCCGTATCATGAACAAGTTTGTCATGATATGAAGGTAAGGATGTTGTCGATAGTAACTCAAATCACTAACGTACGAAGATGGCACGTATCATCATGAACTCGATTGTCCTGGAAGGAGTCAAAATGTTGATGATGATTACGAAAAAATTGTCGAGAGGCTCCTCGAAGAAGTAATCGAACATCGACTGCATCAAGCAGAGGGACTGTTGGAGCGAAAGATTATTGGATCCAAGGATACAACACCAACTCAGGATCAAGCTTGTTGTTTGAGGTGGAACGATAAGACAAGGAAATCAACATAAGCATCATCGAAAGTTGTGCTCCGGTATTAAGGACCGCGTAACATGATACGTCTTCATCGTATCTATAATTTTTTATTGATCCATGCCAATATTATACAACTTTCATATACTTTTGGCAACTTTTTATAATATTTTTGGGACTAACATATTGATCCAGTGCCCAGTGCTAGTTCCTGCTTGTTGCATGTTTTTTGTTTCGCAGTAAATCCATATCAAACGGAGTCCAAACGGGATAAAAACTGTGGAATATATGTGATTTTTGGGAAGAAAATTCAATGCGAGACGATGCCCGAGGGGGCCACGAGGCAGGGGGCACGCCCCAGGGGGTCAAGCGTGCCCTAGGCCCTCATGGCCACCCCATAAGGAGTTTGATGCCCTTCTTTCGCTGCAAGAAAGGTAATATGCGGATAGAGATCGTGTTAAAATTTCAGCCCAATCAGAGTTACGGATCTCTGGGAATATAAGAAACGGTAAAATGGCAGAATCCCGGAACACAGAAACAGCGAGAGACACAGAGATAGATCCAATCTCAGAGGGGCTCTCACCCCTCCCATGCCATGGAGACCAAGTACCAAAGGGGAAACCCTTCTCCCATCTAGGGAGGAAGTCAAGGAAGAATAAGAAGGAGGGGGGCTCTCTCCCCCTCGCTTCCGGTGGCGCCGGAGTGCCACCGGGGGCCATCATCATCACCGCAATCTTCACCAACAACTTCACCGCCATCATCACCAACTCTTCACCCCTCTATGCAGTGGCGTAACCCCTCTTTTACCTGCTGTATTATATACTTAAACATGGTGCTCAATGCTATATATTATTTCCCAATGATGTATGGCTATCCTATGATGTTTGAGTAGATTCGTTTTGTCCTATGGGTTAATTGATGATCGTGAAGTTTTGTGTGGATGAAGTGTTCGAAGATTGAGGAGGTCTCAATGTGAGAAGAAGGAAGAGAGGAAAGAGCTCAAGCTTGGGGATGCCCAAGGCACCCCAAGTAAATATTCAAGGAGACTCAAGCGTCTAAGCTTGGGGATGCCCCAAGTATCGGTATGTTTTTGGATTTGTTTCGTTCATGCGATATGTGCAATCTTGGGCGTCTTTTGCATTTAGTTTTCACTTTTCTTTCAAGCACCATGCTGGTATGAGATAGTCCTTATTGATTTATAGAATCCTCATTGCACTTCACTTATATCTTTTGAGTATGGCTTTATAGAATGCTTCATGTGCCTCGCTTATATCATTTGAAGTTTGGATTGCCTGTTTCTCTTTACATAGAAAACCACCATTTGTAGAATGCTCTTTTCCTTCACTTATACTTGTTAAAGCATGGGCACACCTTTTGTAGAAAGAATTAAACTCTCTCGCTTCACTTATATCTATTTAGAGAGTTGACAAGAATTTGTCATTCACATGGTTAGTCATAAAATCCTACATAAAACTTGTAGATCACTGAATATCATATGTTTGATTCCTTGCAATTGTTTTGTGATATAAAGATAGTGATATTAGAGTCGTGCTAGTGGGTAGTTGTGGATTGTAGAAATAATTGTGTTGGAGTTTGTGATTCCCGTAGCATGCACGTATGGTGAACCGTTATGTGATGAAGTCGAAGCATGATTTATTTATTGATTGTCTTCCTTATGAGAGGCGGTCGGGGACGAGCGCTGGTTTTTTCCTACCAATCTATCCCCTAGGAGCATAGCCAGACTATATGATTTTGTAGGGATGAGATTTCTTTGGCTATGTTATTTTGATAAGACATAATTGCTTGGTTAGTATGCTTGAAGTATTATTGTCTTAATGTCAAATGATAGACTATTGCTTTGAATTAATCATGTCTTAATATTCATGCCATGATTAGATTACATGATCAAGATTATGCTAGGTAGCATTCCACATCAAAAATTATCTTTTTTATCATTTACCTACTCGAGGACGAGCAGGAATTAAGCTTGGGGATGCAGATACATCTCTGTCGTATCTATAATTTTTGATTGTTCCACGCCAATATTATACGACTTTCATATACTTTTGACAAATTTTTATAATATTTTTGGGACTAACGTATTGATCCAGTGCCCAGTGCCAGTTCCTGTTTGTTGCATGTTATTTGTTTCGCAGTAAATCCATATCAAACGGAGTCCAAACGGGATAAAAACTGACGGAGATTTTTTTTGGAATACATGTGATTTTTGGGAAGAAAAATCAATGCGAGACGATGCCCGAGGGGGCCACGAGGCAGGGATGCCCTTATTTTGCCGCAAGAAAGCTAATATTTGGATAGAGATCATGTTAAAATTTCAGCCCAATCAGAGTTACGGGTCTCCGGGAATATAAGAAACGGTGAAAGGGCAGAATCCCAGAACGCAGAAACAGAGAGAGACAGAGAGACAGATCCAATCTCGGAGGGGCTCTCGCCCCTCCCATACCATGGAGACCAAGGACTAGAGGGGAAACCCTTCTCCCATCTAGGGAGGAGGTCAAGGAAGAAGAAGAAGGAGGGGGGCTCTCACCCCTCGCTTCCGGTGGCGCAGGAGTGCCACCGGGGGCCATCATCATCACCGCAATCTTCACCAACAACTTCACCGCCATCATCACCAAATCTTCCCCCCTCTATGCAGAGGTGTAACCCCTCTTTTACCCGCTGTAATATCTACTTAAACATGGTTCTCAATGCTATATATTATTGATGTATGGCTATCCTATGATGTTTGAGTAGATTTATTTTGTCCTATGGGTTAATTGATGATCGTCATTGGTTTGAGTTGCATGTTTTATTATTGGTGCTTTCCTATGGTGCTCTCCGTGTCGCACAAGCGTGAGGTTTTCCCGCTGTAGGGTTTGCAATATGTTCATGATTTGCTTATGGTGGGTGGTGTGAGTGACAGAAGCACATATCCGAGTAAGTAGGTTGTTTGCGTAAGGGATAAAGAGGACTTGATACTTTAATGCTATGGTTGGGTTTTACCTTAATGATATTTAGTAGTTGCGGATGCTTGCTAGAGTTCCAATCATAAGTGCATATGATCCAAGTAGAGGAAGTATGTTAGCTTATGCCTCTCCCTCAAATAAAATTGCAATAATGATTACCGGTCTAGTTATTGATTGCCTAGGGACAAATAACTTTCTCGTAACAAAATGCTCTTTACTAAAACTAACTTAGTTGTGTCTTTATCTAAAAATCCCCTACTTTTTATTTACGTGCTCTTTATTATCTTGCAAACCTATCCAAAAACACCTACAAAGTACTTCTAGTTTCATACTTTTTCTAGGTAAAGCGAACGTCAAGCATGCGTAGAGTTGTATCGGTGGTCAATAGAACTTAAGGGAATATTTGTTCTAAATTTAGCTCCTCATTAGGTTAGAAACTCTTACTTATCGAAAACTGTTGCGATCCCCTATACTTGTGGGTTATCATAACACAGTTAAAATCAGCATGATAATGATATAGCCGATCTGGCTAGGAATGACTTGAATGATTAATAAACTCATAAGAAACGAAAATTACTTAGGGTTTTCGAACTGGAATGCAGAATTAGTAAACATATCGGTGTTATCAGTTGACGACAACCCAGAACCCAGGAAAATTGGAATCGGTGAGACATAACAGTTGATGAAGAACCCATAAGAAGCCATGTAGTTCCAGGATATTCTTGAGATACCAGAGTGTAATACTCGACGGTAGATTAAAGTAAAGGTTGGACAAGTGCAATGATCTTCAGAGGACAAGTACTTCAACTTGTCTGAGAAATGGTATTTAAAGGAGAACATGGCTGGAACCACGATTGCAAAAGGCCAGATCCCATATATAAGATAAACTTATACAAAGGGAATATTTAATTGAAGAGAAGCTTTAATGATATGATCTACATCGTGTCCATGGGTATGAACACAAAGTTCAAGGTCGACTCCCACTTCTCCAATGCATAACCTTTCATTCACTTCTCATTTTCGAAGAAGTTGTAGTATTGAAGTTTTATCTGGCAAAATACTAGAAGAGTGTGACTCATGAAAACTTTCGAGTTCACACATATTAAGGAAGGCATAGGTTCAACCCATCGGGGTATTGTGGAAACATATGCAGAAGCTTCAATAGTTATTATCACCAGCTTGAAAGCAGAGCATGGTTGGCCAAATTAGAGAATAGGATTTACCAATGGTATTATGTATCAGGGAAAAGAACTTCTCAAGGTTTTCATTGATGAAGAACACTGTCGGATGATAATTCAACAAAGGATCTGACTGTCCATAACGGAGCCGATGTGAGAATCGACACACAATCAGAGGAAGAAACAATGCAAAGGCATCAGATTACAGAAAAAACTAACTAATTCAAAGCTCAATGCAAAGAAATTTATGATTTTCAAATCAAGGGATCCGAAGCAATCATTCTGATTGAAAATGAATAAGTTCAATAGACTTAGCAGCACAACCGATCAAAAATGAATAAGTTCAATAGACTTAGAAGCACATCCGATCAAGGCATTGATTGGTCAAGAACCAGCTCATACCCAAATGACGTCTGAGCCGGAATAATAATCCTAGGATTCGACTGATGATTGTGAACATTCTTAACGTATTGAATCAATGGACTCAAGAATGATAGTGACAAAGGATGCCAATAAGATTACTATAATTATGGGATTAACCATATTGCAAGCTAGCAAGAATTTCAAGAACAATAGGCTGTTGAGGATTTTCGAAAGATCAAATAGTATTTCGAAGACTCTGGTGAAACACATGAACTGGGGAGAAACAAATCCTCGATGTGTGTGTGAGGATTAATTTGTTGGCGGATTCAAGTGACAAGGAACTGCAAAGCAGTAGGCACAAGGATTCTCGGAACAACAACGAGTATTTTGGGGTATCTTGTAATAACAAGAGCAACTGGGGACTAATGTAAGAATGGAAAGTGCATGTAGTTACCTATAGGGGTTGACGGTGGAAGGGAATTGCAAACGCAATGAGCACAAGTTCTCGGGATAACATCAAAGAGTATCTTCGCAATCTTCTGGTGCAGCAAGCGACCATCTGGAGTGAGGGGCTCTCCGGGAGAAAGTATTTCTGAGAACCTAAACTTAGTTTTTTTTATCAAAATCATTTAACCTGAATAGAAGAGAGATCAGAATCCCAGACTATAGACAAGGAATAAAAGATCCTAATACAACCCAATGGTGACATGGGCCCGTAAGCCACACAGCCATGTTAGTAAAAAAATTGCAATGTTTAGACTCGACTTCGGCCAAGGAGTGTGGAAGGGGGATTCCTACAGACAGTCAGCTCTGATACCAACTTTTGACGCCCCCGATTCAATCGTACACTAATCATACATGCAAACGTGTATGATCAAGATCAGGGACTCACGGGAATATATCACAACACAACTCTAAAAATAAAATAAATCATACAAGCATCATAATACAAGCTAGGGGCCTCGAGGGCTCGAATATAAGTGCTCGTTCATAGACGAGTTAGCTGAAGCGACAATATCCTAGTACAGACATAAGTTAAATAAGTTGCCATAAGATGGCTAGCACAAACTGGGATACAGATCGAAAGAGGCGCAACCTCCTGCCTAGGATCCTCCTAAACTACTCCTAGTCATCATCAGCGGCCTGCACGTAGTAGTAATAGGCACCTCTAGTGTAGTCGGAGTCGTCGTCGACGGTGGCGTCTGGCTCCTGGGCTCCATCAACTTGTTTCCACAACCAGGAAGAAAGTAAAGGGGGCAAAAGGGGGAGCAAAGCAACCGTGAGTACTAATCCAAAGTACTCGCAAGCAAGGATCTACACTACATATGCATTGGTATCAATGAAATGGGTAGTATCTGTAGACTGAACTGCAGAATGCCAAAATAAGAGGGGGGTAGCTAGTCCTATCGAAGACTACGCTTCTGGCAGCCTCCATCTTGCAGCATGTAGAAGAGAGTATATGGTAAGTTCACCAAGTATCATCGCATGGCATAATCCTACCCGGCGATCCCCTCCTCGTCGCCCTGTGAGAGAGTGATCACCGGGTTGTATCTGGCACTTGAAAGGGTGTGTTTTATTAAGTATCTGGTTCTTGTTGTCATAAGTTCAAGGTACAACTCCAGGTCATCCTTTTACCGAGGGACACGGCTATTCAAATAGATAAACTTCCCAGCAGGGGTGCACCACATTTCCCAACACGCTCGATCCCTCTGGCCGGACACACTTTCCTAGGTCATTCCCGGCCTTGGAAGATCAACATGTGACAACCCTACCTAGGCTCAAGAGAGAGGTCAGCATGCCGGTCTAAATCCTATGCGCACAGGGGTCTGGGCCCATCGCCCATTGCACACCTGCACGTTGCATACGCGGCCGGTGAGCAGACCTAGGAACCTCCATTACAAATATACTATTAGTGGCGCATTTCAGCCTTTATTGATGGCGCACCTAGCTTTTTAGCTAGTGGCGCACCTCTAAGGTTACTAGTGGCGCACTTGGCTTTATTACTAATGGCGCACGTAAGGGTTAGTAATGGCGCACTATTACATGCGCCATTACTGTCTGGGATAGTAATGGCGCACCAAATGTGCACCATTACTAAAACTTACTAATGGCGTGCTAGTAATGGCGCACCTAATGTGCGTCATTAGTAGCCAAAATAGGTGCGCCATTAATAACCTGTTTTCCAGTAGTGGCACCGCTCAGTCGTTGACGTCAAGAAGGCTTCGGCTGATACCACAGCGTTGAGTGCCCACAACTGTTCCCGCGTAGTTGGTTAGTGCGTATAGGCTAGTAGCCAGACTCAGATCAAATGCCAAGATCTCGTTAAGCGTGTTAATTGATGTAACCGCGGACGCCGACCAGGGCCAGGCCCACTTCTCTCCTAGGTAATCTCAACCTGACATGTCGCTCCGCCAAAAAGATCCACCCAGAGGGCCGTCGGGACAAAGGTCCTTTCAGCCCCTAATCTGTGAATCACTCACGGGTACTCTACGAGCTGACCCGTCTTTAGTCACCACATGTATCATATATAAGATATATAGTATATACCCGTCATCACCTCCCGAGTGATCACGGCCCGATGGTATAGCATGGAAGACAGACAAGGATGTAGGGCCATTGATGGAATACTATCATCCTATACAAAGCATTTATGATTGCAGGTAAAGGTAACAACAGTAGTAGCAAAAACAGGCTATGCATCAGGATAGGATTAACGGAAAATAGTAGCATGCTACACTACTCTAATGCAAGCAGTAGAGAGAAGAATATGCGATATTTGGTGATCAGTGGTTGCTTGCCTGGTGGCTCTAGCAAGAAGGAGGGGTTGTCAACGTAGTAGTCAATCGGGGCACTAGCAGCGGCGTCAATCTTGTAGTCTACCGGAGAGAAGAGGGGAAATAAACAATGAATACAATACAAACAGATGCATATCGATGCATGATATAACAAGTAACGGTGCCAGGTGTGCCCTAACGCAGTAGGATGTGATACCGACGAAGGGGGGAAACATCCGGGAAAGTATCCCTGGAGTTTCACGTTTTCAGACATATGAACCGAAGGGGAAAAGTTTCGTGTTCGCTATGCTATGGATGTGTGGCGGACGAACGGGCTGCGTATCCAGATCCGTCTTGTCGTTTTGAGCAACTTCCATGTACAAAGTTTTTCCATCCAAGCTACGGTTTATTTTATATTAATTTTAAAAGATTTAATCAATTTTTTGGATTTAATAAATTAATTTAATTCAAAAATTAATTAATGCATCATCATGACATCATCATTCAACGTTGACCATTGACTTGGTCAACCTAACATGTGGATCCCGCATGTCATAGGCTGTTTAATTAGCAGGCTAATTAACAGAGTTAATTAGTTTACCTAATGATTAGGTTAGTATAAATAGAATTAATTAAGTTAATTAATTAACATTATTATTACTTTTATTTTATTTGTATATTTTTTCTTTCTTTTTTAAAACGTTCTGGGGCGGGGCCCCCGTTGTCATAGGCCCCTAGGGACCTTAGCGGGTTTCGGGCGCCGTGACTTGTCGGGGCACCCGAGCGGGGTTGTGGGCGCTGAGTCGCCGGGCACGGGCGCGCGGACGGCGGCGCGGCTTGCCGGCCGGCCGCGGCAGGTGGATGTGATGCAGGGGCGGCGGCGTGCGCGGCACAGGGGGTGAGGGGAGCAGGGCGACGCGCGCGTGTGCGCAGCGGGCACACGCAGGAAGTGGCATCTACGGCGCGAGGCGAGGTGGGGCGATGGTTGACGGCAGGAGCAGCGGAGCGCGACGGAAGGTGGGCTGGGCGGCGGCCAGCGAGGGGGGGGGGCAGCGCGGGGCAGGCGCGCCGGGGCAACAGTGGCTCGCGACGAATGCAACTGAGGCGACACGGGCGGGGAGCGGCATCAACGATGGAGCAACGGTGGTCGACGGGGCCGCGTGGCTACGGGCATGGCTGCGGTGCAGCGAGCGCGAGCGCGCACGCACAAGAGCACGAGCACGGGCGCGAGGGGAGGCGGGGAGCGTGCGTGCAGGAGAGGGAAGCGAAGGTCGCAGCGACGCTAGGCAGCGGCGGAGCCGCGGCACGGCGAGGCCAGCGCGGTCGCATGCGACGGCAGTTGAGGGGAGGGAGGCAGGGCAGATGCGGCACTCACGGTGATTGTAG
The DNA here is from genome assembly GCF_003073215.2 of Triticum urartu. NCBI lineage: Eukaryota > Viridiplantae > Streptophyta > Magnoliopsida > Poales > Poaceae > Triticum > Triticum urartu. The sequence goes on from NC_053028.1 coordinate 579,234,111, forward strand.
GGCACGGGCAGTGGGGCGCGGGGACGAGGACGGGAACGACGGCGAACGGCGATGGGGTGGCAGTCCGGCGGGAATGGTTCGGCGAGGCGGCCTCCGACGAGGTCCCCGGGTGGCGGTGGTGCGGCGCATGGCGTCGAGCGGTGGGAGGGGGGCGGTTCGTGCCCCGATCTAGATCGGATCGAGGGAGGGGGTGCGTCGTGGGGTGGGGGGAGTGGGTGCGTGGGTTATGGTTTCCGGGGCGTGGGGGGTTAAGTGGGAATGGGGTGGCTGGCCAGTTAGGCCGGCTAGGCAGCCTGCTGGGTCATAGCCAAGTGAGGGGGGGTCCTTTTGTTTTTTTGTTTTATCTTTTACCTTTTTTATTTATTTATTTTTCTGTTTTCTTTTAACTTCCAATATATTTTAAATCTATTAAGATAAATAATTAGTGCCTAAATTAGTGTTGTAAATTATGCCTCTGCCGAAAAAGCTTCACTTCCAAATAAAATAGTTTAGGATTTTAGAAAATACAAAAGTCATTTATTTAATTGTTTTAGCCACTATCTGAATTACTTTTGAGCATTTAAACATGTTTTAAAAATGTGGGTTCTCCACCATTATTAACCATGAACTATTGAACATATATATTTATAGCATTTTAGTTTTAATGTTTGGAAACTTTTATTGTTTGACTTAAATTCAAATTTGAATTTGAATCGGTTTTGAACTAACGTGAGATTAACAACAGTAACCGTGGTGACGTGGCATCATTAACGTGGGATTAGTGTAGCCTAATTATCCGGGCGTCACATGCAATCTCCCACCCATGCTAACATAATTGAATCATATAACAATCCCTCAATGTGCGACAAAGAATCACTTCAAAGTTCTTATCTAATAGAGAACATGAGATGAAATTGCTGTAGGATACGAAATCACCTCAAAGTTATATTTTCCGATCAATCCATTGAGCTATTCCTATAAGTGTCATGAATACCCCTAGAGTTCATACTAAAATAACACCATATGATATGCATCAACCAACTATAATGTCACCTAGATACTCCAATGTCACCACAAGTATCTGTCAGTCAATTATACGATACACATCAAACAACTTCAGATTCATAATATTCAATCCAACACAAATAACTTCAAAGAGTGCCCCAAGTTTTCTACCGGAGAAAGTAGGACGAAAACGTGCATCAACCCCTTTGCATAGATTACCCCAATGTCACCTTGAGAATCCGCGAGTTGAGTGCCAAAATATACATCAAGTGAATCAATATAATACCCCATTGTCACCAGGGTATACATATGCAAGACATACATCAAGTGTTCTCAAATCCATAAAAGTATTCAATCCAACAATAGTGAAACCTCAAAGGTAAAAACTCGATTCATCACAACAAGACAAAGAGGGGGAAACCACCATATAATCCAACTATATTAACAAAGCTCGTGGTAAATCAAGATCGTGCCAAATCAAGAACACGAGAGAGAGAGAGAGAGATTAAACACATAGCTACTAGTACATACCCTCAGCCCCGAGGGTGAACTACTCCCTCCTCATCACGGTGGCCGCCGGGATGATGAAGATGGCCTCCGGTGATGATTTCCCCCTCCGGCAGGGTGCCGAAATAGGGCTCCAGATGGCATTTCGAAGATACAGAGGTGTGCGGCGGTGGAGTCAAAGTTCTAGGGTTATTTCTACGAGTTTCTCTATTTATAGGATTTTTGGGCGTCGGTCTCACGTCAAGATGGGCTTCGAGCGGCCCACTACCCACCCACGACCTAGGCCCTTAGCGCGCCCTGATAGGTAGTGGCCACTTCCTTCACCTGCTGGTCCTCCCAAGAAGCTTCTAGTGCCTCTTTTGTTCCAAAAAAATCGTCAAAAAGTTTTGCTGCATTTCGAGAACTTTATTTCTACACAAAAAACAACACCATGATAGTTCTGCTGAAAACAACGTCAGTCCGGGTTAGTTACATTCAAATCAAACCAAAACCATATAGAATTGTTGTAAACATGTCATGAATACTTCATAAATTATAGATAAATTGGAGATGTATCAATCTGCAGGACCACCATGTCATCGATCTGCACTAGAGCTTCTTTGCCGTCGCTTTTGTTGACATAATCAATTATTTATTCTTGGAGGCTCTTACTAATCGCATCATCTTGGCCATGATGGACACCTTTCTTGGACTTTTGGTAGAATATGAAATCATCATATTTTTGAAATGATGATGTGAGTTTCCGTCATTTTGGGCTCCTCACCCTATGGCTGATTGATGACCGATCATCCTCTGTATCTACAAGAGGTTGTTTATGCTTCTTTGTTTCCGCGGTTTGGCCTCTATTTTTGTGTCACTCTTTGCTGCGAGGGGAAAATGTATCAGTTTAGATAAAAATGGTGTTTCTTACTAATACAATCTGTTTACTATACTAGTAGTCTAGCATATATAGCATACCTCAAATTCATGTGATAGGTAACCGTGAAGGTAGCCATGAGACATATGATGGTAAGCAAAGAATTCACCCTTTTTCTGGGTTTCAATACTTCTGTCTTCTTTAGAAAATCGTCAAATTCCTTAGCTTCATTCAGGAAGTCCTTGACTTGGATCTTTTTGCCCACATCTCTGAAATCAAGATTTTTGACATAGTTAAAGATCTTGTGAATCAAGATTTTTTACTATGGCAAGCGAAAAATCCTGATTTCAGAGATATGGGCAAAGAGAAAGTCCGAGTCAGAGAATTTGCGAATGAAGTTAAGGAATTTGACGATTTTCTAAAGAAGACAGAAGTATTGAAACTCGCAAAAGAGCGTGACCACTTACCATCAGATGCTTGAGGGCTAACTTCGTCGTAACCTATCACATGAATTCGAGGCATGCTATATATGCATGACTACTAGTATATGAAACTTATGGCTGGAGATTGTATTAGTAATCAGAACCACTTCTATATAAACTGATATATTTGTCCCCTCCCAGCGGAGCGTGACATAAAAAATAGAGACCCAATTGCATAAACTACAGAACCAGAAACAACCTCTTGTAGATACAAAGGATGATCGGTCATCAATCAGCGAGCAGCCCAGCATGACGGAAATGTACCTCATCGTTTCTAAGAAATGATGATTCTATATTTTACCAAAAGTTCAATAAAGGTGCCCATCATGGCTAGGATGATGAGATTCAGGAGATTCCTAAACCCAGGCAGAGCCCTGAAGAAGACATAATTTATTATGTCCACAAGAGCGACAAGAAAGAAGCTCAAGTGCAAATCAATGTCATGGTCGCCCTGCAAATTATCTTGGATTGTCTCACAAACGACAGCTTACCTATTGTAGAAATGAGATTATTCGGGCCATGTAAATAATTGTAATATAAAATTTTGTCACACTGCTTGAAAATTAACATGCTTCTGATTTGCATATGTGTTCTTATTTAGTTCGTTGATGTTGTGATACAACATCTACGTCATAGGAGCCCCTTTGAAAAGAAGGCCGAAAGAGTCTTTCTCAAAAGGGTTATGAACGCAATGATCTTGGAAAGAGACGGCCGGAACATTCCCATAGAGAATGATGTGTTGACGGGGAAGTATGGGACACAAAAGGGAGATAATTATCTTCAACATGAATTGGTAAGTTTCAATAACCGATACATATCATATTTATCAACGTGTTGGCCGAATTACTTACTAGTACTTAAATGAATGACTTGGTAATAATATTGTGAAGTTTACTTAGCAGACTTGCCATGTTTTAGCCTCATAGGGCATTTCTCCACATGAGTAGGCCTCTCTGAGTTTTGTGTGGCCTTAGGGGGTTTGCATTTCTGCGTATTGTGTTGTTGTGGATATTATTTATGTCGATCGTTGATCATGGAAATCATATTAAATATTTTCCTCTCAACTCTTTTGTTTACATTTGTATTTTTATAACATTTATTGTGTTTAAGTTCACATGACTGTACAAAAGAACAGAAAGTGCATCATACCTGTTGGCCACTCAAATGAACTGTTGCATTACCCAAGCACCATAACGCCTTCCACCTTGGTTTCTTTTGCAGGTACATACCACACATGCATTCTCCAAAGCAGCAAATTGTTCTTCTGCATTGAATCGAAGGCATCAGCGTCAACTGCAGACGTACAAAGAAATCATGGTGGGCATTGCTGGTCTACGTTCAGAAAATAATTTAAGTATTGGGGTGACCATGAAATTCTCATCTGATGGAAACACATGTAGAAAGTTAAGATAAATATGGGAGATATAGTGATTCTAGCACTTCTCAAATACTTCTATGAGATTTCTGGTCCAAATTAGTGAATGCCAGGCGTACATACTTCAACATAAGAGCAGGTTAAGGCATATGCACATGGATTTCAAGATGAACTGGGTGCTCGTGTGAAGCTCTCCTTCATTGATATATTCATAGCTTTGTAACAAATGCTATACAAACCTGTCAATAAACATATACATGCAAGAAGAGATCACCAGAAAACCCGTGCCTTTGTATTTATCATAGCTATATTACAAAGTTTGCACATACTGATTCTTGAAGCAGCAAACAAATAAAGGACAAAATTTAAAAGAGATGAATCACATACTTTACTGGTAAAAGGATGTGCGTATCATCATCAATAGGTAGACATCCACCATAATTTTGACAACATTTTAATTAGAGTGTTTCTCCCGTAGCCAACCCATCTCCTTTTGTTGACTCCATACCACCAATTTCATTCTACAAGTTAAAAGTGACAGAGATAGTTTACACACAAGGACGAAATGAGCAGGAAATCAAACACACAAGTACTTCCATGAGTTGTGCCTTTAGTTCAAACGCAAAATCATTATACACGAGGACTCATTAAGATCCAAAGTACCAAACAACCATCTGGTTCGATTGAACAAGGTTGTAATTTCAGAATGAAGAAAAATCCAAGAACACCCCTCATAGCCACTAATGTTTGAAAATTTCATCCACTATTTTTCATTTTTGATGATGTAAAAGCACATCAAAAATCTTAAGGTCTTAAATTATACAATCAAGGAAAAGCAAGGTGAGCTGAATTATATGATTTCAGTACACAAACTGCGAAAATCATTAGCTCAGCACCAGTATAACCATCCACATAATTTAACAGATAATTGGTGTCAAACTACTCCCTCTGTTCCATATTCAGTGTCGTTGATTTAGTACAAAGTGTTGTATTACATCAGTGACACTTAGCATGGAACATTGGGAGTAATATTTTTTCGTATTTATGACAAAAACTAATATATTTTCAAATCATGTGAAACAGTATTGATGTGTTTGGCAGCCGTAGCAGCCGGGCCTAGCTAGCTCAAGCCTGGCTCACATGAGGCTGGTTGAGCAAATGCAGGTTGTAATGCAACATCTGCATATTGTTTGGTTGCTTGCATCTAGTTCTATCATATTAGGGGATAGCTTAGCGCATGATGTCTGGTTGCCCGCATTGTCTGGACTCACACATAAGCACATTGTTTGGTTGCACACACTGTGTGAGGTGTGCTAACCTTGTACCCTATGTTGTGAGGTTACCTTATACATGATCACATCTAGCACATCAATGCCACAACACTGCAAGATCGATGCACTGCACGATGATGATCAAGTTCTTCACCACAAGGCGTGGCGCTGCCCTGGCAACTGCAACGTTGCCAACTTCAACCACGCCAACTATGTGCTTTCGCACGTAGTTGGCGTAAGCTTCTTCTACCGCCTGCCTAGTCTTAAACCCTTTATGGCTGCTGTTGCTGTAAGATGCAACTTGTTCACTGCAAGCTTCCCATGAACTGTAAACCCCTGGTGCCCTCCCGACGAACACTAGATACCATTTGTCCTAGCAGTGCGCAAGAGCATCAGTTGAAGCAGCAAGCAAAAGAACAATCAATAAGCAAGTAATGGAGCAGAAGTAGTAAGCATGCATGATAATATGGCATAGAAAGTTCTAACCTAGCACTACTATGGTGTCATCCTACCACCACATCCAAAAGACGGTTTCATCCTACCATCTCTAGTTCGCGATCATCATGAGGGGTTAGTCTATACCGCCTCAACAAAATATACAGACTATATCAAACAGTTTTGAAGCCCTAGCTACACAAAATATAAATCGTCATCGCAGTCGCCATCGTCATCCAGGATCATGCACACGCTAACCAGCATCAAGCTCTAGTAGTAGTGCTTGCCCAGCCAGCTTCCGAGCTAGAGCAGCCTGTGGGCATCTGCCATGGCAACAAACCCAACACCCTGGGCTTTGTTGTCTAGCAGGTGGCTCAGGGCTGCCATGAGAGCCTCATTGCTGAAGCCAGCTTGCTCCATGACGACGCTGTAATGGTTAGGGTGGACATCCAGGGTCTTGCTCTCCGTAATGGCGGTTGCCACCTCCTTCACGGCCTCAGTCATGCTAGTGAAGACACTGATCTCCACCTCCTTCACGGCCTCAGTCATTTTGAGAAAACCGGTGCTAGTATTATATCTTATCCAATGACATCGGAAAAAGAATATGATAGAAATTTCATAGCCGAATGGGGTGACGCAAAATATGAACCATTTGTTTGCTTAACTCCAAATCCGTTCTCACAGCAAGATCGGCTAGAAAACAATAAGTATACCTTCAATTCAAGCATGTGTGATCAAATATTTGATTTGTTGCTAAAAAGTAATTACATTAGAATTCTTGATCACCATGTCAAGCCATCAATCCAAGGACAAATGTATTGTAAGTTGCATGATTCGTCCAAGCATAATTTGGAGGATTGCTACATATTTCGTCAAATAGTTAAATCGGCCATTGATAAAGGACGATTGAAATTTGTTGAAACACCAAGAGATGGCCAGTCTATTCCGATTGGTCCTGATGGAAAAAGTTTTTTGCATCGACTGCTTCAAGCCGGTCCATTTAAATATGAGAAGGTAAAAACTATAGGTAAGAGGATCAACCTTTTAAGTAAAGAAGTTGTTGAAGAGCATAATGAATATAAACTTGAGAGCAATAATCCATCGAAGCTACAAAGAAGACGCCAAGGACTGGGGGCAACAAGAAAATTCAATGATCTATGAAAGCAAACCAAAATGAAGCAAAGTACGAGGTAAGCACAAAGGTAAAACGTCAAAATTCACTTTCACACAACTATTGGAAAAATATCAGAAGAAGAGTGAGGAGAAAAGTGCTTATCGGCCAAGTAATTTAAAAGTATCAAGATCACCCCCTAGGCACAAATTCGATGATCGGTATTGGCAAAGTGAGAGTATCAACGCATCATATTCATATCCTTACTTTGGGCCGCCAATGCCAATGTTGTGGATACCTCCCTATGCTCATGTTAATCCATATACATCATGGGAGAGGTATGATACAAGGGCACATTATCCATCTTATATTAGACCATCTTAGCAACATTATGCAGCTCCAAAAAGACCAACATTTGATGAACAATCACACGTCAAAGACCGTTTCAATCATAAGGAATTGGTCCGAAGCTCAAGGAACAAGAAAAGGTGGTCAAGAAAGTTTACTGTGTTAAAAAAGATGGCCGTAAGAGTGCTACTTCAAATTTGATCTCAAATGAAAAAGAGCCAATTGAAGTGTTGATATTGGCTACTAAAGGCAATGAGGCAAGTCAATAAAGTGCCAAATCTGAAGAGAAGAAGTTGAGAGTGCACAAGATAAACACAAGGATTGTCATTGCTTCAAACAAAATTACAGCCGGGGTACCCGCTCAGCATATCATATTGGCAAAAGAAGAAATTACAAAAACTTAGTACACAAGAACTTGAGGAAAGGAATATGGCATAGGTTACCAAAGGAAGTACTCAAAATAAGAATTATGTGCAAGCTTCCATTTCAAGAAGTGTGGAAAAGATGAAGAAGGAAAAGAGTGAAACTATGAAGGACCAAGCCATAGGTTTCAACATCTTCGATCCACACATTATCCATGTTCTTCAACTATGCCATTAATGCCTATGCCATGGATTTTGTCATTAGGTATGATTCCTCAATTGGCTTATTTTAATCCATGGATGCAATATAATTTCTTACATCATGAAAGGGCATTACCAAATCATCATACGTTCGATTAGCTTTACTTTTGTTGCTAATCTAAATGGCCGATACACGATTATCGCCCTAAGAAATAAAATGGTCGATATATACTTATCGTCCTAAGCACGCACAAAATGGCCGATGGAGTCTTGACATCGTGCTAAGAACAAATTTCGTGCAAGTTATTTTTCAGCACACAAGTTTTGTCGAAAAACAAGGGGGCATGTATTGACACCAGATTTTGGCACCGTCAAGAACTTAATTAAGATGTCCTTAAATGAAGAAGTGATCTACACGAAAAAGTTCCGTATTGTCGACTGAGCATCTCTGAAGTTCGGGCCATCTCCATCCGATCTCATCTCAAGGGTCGAAACTATGCTCAAAGTACTAAGATTTTGTGTTCAGGTTATTGTTCGGCCAATTAAGCCACCAAGACGGTCTCATATGAGAAAAGTTTCTACACTGATTGTTTTCGTATCGTCGAAACGGGCGATTTGGATATAAAAAATGTCTCAATTGGAATCTATATGCAAAAATTAAAGCCAAAATGGTGTGCTGCAGGAGTCTGCCCCGGAAGTTTCGGGCAAAACTTTCGGGGAGGTTCCGGGCTAAATTTACACGCGGTACACCTCGAAAACTGGAATTTCAACATTATTTGCAGATTTGCGGATCAGAATTCAACCTCAAGATGATCTCGGATGATAAAGCGATCAACTGAAGAGTTTATCTCCATTGCAAGATCTACAACTTTGCTTTTAGGACCATCGCTATCCGAAGCCATATGTGACCTGCAGGAGTGGTGGAAGAGGGCTACTTGATATAATTTTAGCCCAGAAGTTTTGGGCTGACCGGACGTTCCGGCCCCCTAGTTCAAGTTAGGTTTACTTTTGATGTTTTGGACGTGATCTGAGTCATTTTCTTGTACGAAAAGTCCAGCCGCCTCATATATATGTAAGAGGTGACGGCCGATTAAATAACAACACACAATCCAACAAATCAATCTACCACTTTTTATCTTTACCTTTTACCTTCTCCCTTGTATCTTTCGTCTCGTTCTTCGTCCGTTCTTCTTCTTGGAGGGCAGCGATCCACGAGGCCCTAGGGGCTGTCAGGTCAACCTAGGGCAGCCCATAGTCGCCGTGCGTCTAGACGGGGTCCCTCCGGACGTGTGGGGTTTCGTGTCCTCAAAAGCACCCGCCGGATTGCTTGCGTACCGCGCTTCCGGACGGGCCTCCTTTTACGTGATTTGCGGTGCATCACCCCCGATGTCGAGGGTACACAGTGACGTGTTCGTGTGCGGACAAGCACATTCACAAAGCATTAATATTTGTTGTCATAAAATGTCAAATCATAATAAAAAACATTGCCTGAGAAGAAAAAGGCAAATTTGACACAAATGTGATAATGGGCCAATTCTAAAGCCCAACTACTATTTAGTGTTAAATTTGTCATTTTTTATCTCGAGCAATGTTTTGAATTTTGATTTGAAATTTTGCAACAATAAACATTGATGTTGTGTGAATGTGCTCAATGGTTTTTACATTTTTTGGAACTTTTTAAAGTGTGCTACGGAGGTCCGGTGCACCGGTAGCACCACAAGCACCGGTGCACTATATATTTCCCTACCCCAAGTCTTCTCGACATTGCCGCCCAAGCTCAGCCTTTGTTGAAGAAACCATTTGCGATATCAACTAGCAGTGATGCCACGACATGAAACGTTTGTCATTTTCCGTTTCTGTGTAGACCTGCCCAATATGAAATTCAATAAGAGATTTGAAAGAACAATACACTAGGATCATGTGGGTAAACAATACACTAGTGCAATCGATCATTCATGGGGCAAAGAGACGAAAATATGTTTTCTACTTCTAAAGTTTTGAGTTGGTGGTCGCCGCTCACTTCTAAGATCCTGCACAATGTTAGGTGTTTAAGAAGGTACTTGGAAAAATAAATCAGATTTTTTCTAAAGCATTAATGTCTATTTATACAGGACAAATGCTTAATTAAGCGTCTGCCTATGCAAATAAGCACCAATGCTTCAAAAAGCATCAATTTATTTCTCTAAGTACCTTACTACACGCCTTGCATTGTACAAGGCCTAATGCCCCACCCCCACCTCTCTCTCCATGCTGACATGTAGGTCATCTAAACTTTCCAAGTGGCGGCACGCACACCACACTAGGTCAGGAGTGATTCTTTTTTACTCGTACCTCTCACCTCCTGCCAGAATCTCTTTCTCTCTCTCTCTCGTGGAGTGGTTTGCCTGCCGCAGCTAGCGCATGGCCGCCTACTTATAGGCTGGAGGCAGGTCGCCGACGGCCGGGGGGATGTATGTCTATGTCACCGTCCTCCCGTCCCGTTGGCCTCCTCAGTCCTCACTTGCACCAGCAATCGGGCAGGCAGGAGCAGCCCAACATGAGCAGCAACTTGGTGCTAGCTAGGCTAGCTAAGCAGTACGTCCGGCCCCGGCCGATATTTTCTCCCGATGGCTGGCCGGCCGATGTCAATGTGTGGCCCTGGCCGCGCTTGCTTGCTTACATCGGCATCGGCATCACTGCATCACCATGTCGTGTGGCCACTGCGCATCGCTGTTTGTGGTCTGTCTCTCGAGGAGCATCGAATCGCATCCAACGGTTCTCTCTGGTAGCGGGACACCTGTTGACACCTGTTGCAAAGCAGCTCGGTCACTCACTCACCTGAGTGAGTGAGGTCAGTGAGTGAACTCTGTCCTAATTTGGGAACATGTAGCTGGCCCTCTTATGGAAACAAGAAGAAGGTGTACTCTAGTAAATAATTAGGTCAGTGGGGCCGGGCAGGAGTCAACGAGGTCGGCATGGTGTATGGGGTCTCTCCAAGGTGCAACGTATGCTACAGCTCGTGTGAACAAAAAAACATTTTTTCAGGTTCACTGAACGTAGAGCGTACGTATGCATGCATGCATGCATGCATGTGTGTTGCACAACCGACTTGCCCTCTTGGCCTCTTATCTTCTGCACATTAGTTTTCTGTATGTATTCTGACCGTGTGGGTGTGTTTTCAACCGACTCTATACCCTCATAGTATGCACCATGAACAGTTTGTCTAGTATTGTCTCTTTTTTTTGCGGCGAAAATGAATAGTCTAGTATTGTCTCTACCGCTGTTCGTGACTTTCAACTGACACCTCACCAGTAAAAAAAAACTTATGCTTAGTGAGCTACATACTATTCGTGTCTGAATTTTCTGCACACAACCAATAACTTATGCCTTGTGAGCTATATTACCAGTGGCATCTGATATATTTACACGTCACAGGTCGTCCGGGTGACATGATATCTGTACGGTGCACAAATAATTGAGTTGGCCAACTCTTCTCCTTCATCCTCTCACTTTACTTCTTTCTCTTCTTTGGTTCTCCTATCACTTCTTCCTAACTCCTCTCTTAGCTTTTCTTTATTTCTCTCTCCTTTCACTTCTCCCCGGCTCCTTTCTTAATTTTTCTTCTTCCTCTCAACTATGCCATTCACGGCAGCCTTCATCGTCCACTCCACCCTCCCTATCTCGCTTGACCCCCACCTCTCCTCCGCTTTTGACCCCACTCTCTCCCAGATCTAGCAACTTTGTCGATCGGGGAGGTGAGAGGGGGGTCCTTTCGTCCCCTAGTAGCTTTACTAGTTAATCTTGTGCACTAGTGGCTAGTTTTGGGTGTTCTTCGTCGGAGTCGAGAGGCCGACAAACCCTGATGGTGTCTGTATTGATAAAAAGGACTGGCGATGACACTAAGAATGTGAGAAATACTGTTGAAATCAAAAGGCTTAACATTGCCTGAATAAAATGATTTTTGAAAATTTTATCTCTCTGTTAAGCACCTCCTAATAGTTGCCGCAAAAGAAAACTTATTGAGCCGGCCATGTGAATAGAGAAGAGAAGTTCATGGGTCCACTTAGCCTAGAGCATAGGGATTGGGATGTGAATGCACCAACATAAGAAATCACATGGTTGATACAATATATATTCTCCTAATGTGTTTGACTCCAGTGCTATACCGAGGTGGTCTATGGCCTATGTGGTTGTAGGATTATCAAAACACAATGAAGGAACCTTTTTAATAATTAATCATATAAAGGAATAGAAAGCTAGAGTATGACAGGAAAACTAGAAAAGAAAACAAATGCATCAATCAAAGGGGTGCCAAAATAAACGAGAGCATGACAATCTTTCTCTAAAAATAGAGAGTGCAAACAAATGCATCCTTAGGGAGGAATTCATAAAGATACAAATAGTCTGAAATTCCTTGGGGAAAATTCCTAAATATTCAAATCCTCTATTAATTATAAACTTAAAGATGTCCTAATGTAAAGTAGAGCAGGTAGCTATGAATCTTGCATCAACTACCCATTAATATGGTACACTTAGTTTAAAATAAATATATAAGTTCTATATGAAAAATGATTACTTCCATCGCCCTAGGCCCAAAAACGATTTAGACAGACTCTGTGTAGGCAAGAGCATGTGGATGACAGTCTATGGCAAGGCGAACATTACCACACTAGACTGTGTGACCCGAGCATCGAGTATGAGCAGAAGCTGTTCCAGATTGAGCGGTACGAAAATGTATCATCCTCACGTGCAAGGCTGGCTTGTGTCTTGTTGGAGGACGACCATGTTGACTATTCAGTTTAGTTCGTCTCGCTAACTCGGATGGTATCAATAGATGATTTACCATTCTGATTTGATGGACGATGTTGAATAGACAGTTAGAGTGCTTGTCTATGTATGAAGAGATGAATAGTTAGAAGATGAGATGAACTTGATTATAGTGGATAATGTTCTAAGTCCAACGTTCTGTGATGGCTCTAGGTCCAAACAGTTAAATTAAATGGCTACAAAGTTACACTTTATTCCCATGAACAAATTAATCCATCATTAATTTGGTAATCAAATATCTATCATTACTCTTATGAATTGATTGTATATCCTCTTGAATGTGAGTATGTCTCTTTTAAACAATTGATTGAAGATAAGCCATGTCCTACAGTCGTATCACGTATATGCAGTAAGCATAACACACATAGTACCACCACATAACAGTCGGACGATCTATGGAAGTAGGAGCATACATTCCGACTAGATAAGAATCCATCACCAATAGCTATCACAACATCAGAACTAACTATGAATCCATTGTGTTCATCACAAATAGCTACTCTAGCATGCTACAAATCCTACACAACTAGCTATGAATCCATATTGTTCATCCATAGTGGTCAGCATTATCATACTACTCAATCTACACTGATCTAGCACAATAGCTACCACTACATCAAAATCTAGCATCTGCTCAAAGATCAATGCACGAATCAACCCCACCACAAGCTTGCACATCTAACTCTACGACCACATCCTCTCAGATCTAGCAAGAACAAACACAGAGAAAGAGGTCATCGAACTCACAGAGGCCATGACTGCAACTCGGGGGGGGGGGGGGCGGAGAAGTTGAGGTCTGGAGTCGCCGCCGCCGTCGACTGCCGTCCGATGAAGGAGCTCCCCTTACCTGGTCGTCGGCGCCGATGCGTGATGACCCACAAGTATAGGGGATCTATCATAGTCCTTTCGATAAGTAAGAGTGTCGAACCCAACGAGGAGCAGAAGGAAATGATAAGTAGTTTTTAGTAAAGTATTCTCTGCAAGTACTGAAATTATCAGTAACAGATACTTTTGTGATAAGGTAATTTGTAACGGGAAACAAGTAATAAAGTAAATAAGGTGCAGCAAGATGGCCCAATCCTTTTTGTATCAAAGGACAAGCCTGGACAAACTCTTATATAAAGGAAAACGCTCCCGAGGACACACGGGAATTATCGTCAAGCTAGTTTTCATCATGCTCATATGATTTGTGTTCGGTACTTTGATAATTTGATATGTGGGTGGACCAGTGCTTGGGTACTGCCCTTACATGGACAAGCATCCCACTTATGATTAACCCCTTTTGCAAGCATACACAACTACAAAAGAAGTATTAAGGTAAATCTAACCATATCATGAAACATGTGGATCCAAATATGCCCCTTACGAAGCAACGCATAAACTAGGGTTTAAGCTTCTGTCACTCTAGCAACCCATCATCTACTTATTACTTCCCAATGCCTTCCCCTAGGATCAACCAATGGTGAAGTGTCATGTAGTCGACGTTCACATGACACCAATAGAGGAGAGACAACATACATCTCATCAAAATATCGAACGAATACCAAATTCACATGACTACTTATAGCAAGACTTCTCCCATGTCCTCAGGAACAAACGTAACTACTCACAAATCATATTCATGTTCATAATCAGAGGGGTATTAATATGCATAAAGGATCTGAACATATGATCTTCCACCAAATAAACCAACTAGCATCAACTACAAGGAGTAATCAACACTACTAGCAACCCACATGTACCAATCTGAGGTTTGGGACAAAGATTGGCTACAAGAGATGAACTAGGGTTTGAGATGAGATGGTGCTGGTGAACATGTTGATGGAGATTAACCCCCTCCTGATGAGAGGATCGAGGGTGATGACGATGGTGATGATTTCCCCCTCCCGGAGGGATGCTTCCCTGGCAGAACAGCTCTGTCGGAGCCCTAGATTAATTCCGCCAAGGTTCCGCCTCGTGGCGGCGGTGTTTCATCCCGAAAGCTTGCTTATGATTTTTTCCAGGGCAAAAGACTTCATATAGGAAAAGATGGGCACCGGAAGCCTGCCAAGGGGCCCACGAGACAGGGGGGTGTGCCATGGGGTAGGGCGCACCCTCCACCCTCGTGGATGGTGGGTGGCCCCCTCGGGTGCTTTGTTCGCCCAATATTTTTTATATATTCCAAAACTGACTTCCGTGGAGTTTCAGGACTTTTGGAGTTGTGCAGAATAGGTCTCTAATATTTGCTCCTTTTCCATTCCAGAATTCCAGCTGCCGGCATTCTCCCTCTTCGTGCAAACCTTGTAAAATAAGAGAGAATAGGAATAAGTATTGTGACATAATGTGTAATAACAGTCCATAATGCAATAAATATCGATATAAAAGCATGAAGAAAAATGGACGTATCAACTCCCCCAAGCTTAGACCTCACTTGTCCTCAAGCGGAAGCCGATAACGAAAACATGTTTAGAGATAGAGTTGTCGATAAATTAAAATACGGACATGAGGGCATCATGATCATTCTTAGAACATCAATATATATGTATATATATTGTAATATGATTTCTTATGCTAAAGTAATAGTTTATTCACAATGTCAAGTATGAATCAGAAATTTCATTGAAAACTAACAAACTATAATCTCAGTCATTTAAGCAACTGCAATTTATCATAACATCGGAAAGAGTCATTATAAGAGCTTTTCAGCAAGTCCACATACTCAACTATCATTTTGTCTTTCACAATTGCTAACACTCACGCAATACTTATGAGTATGAAGCTTTAATCGGACATAGAGAAAGATAGGGGCTTATAGTTTGGCCTCCCAACCTTTTACCTCAAGGGTAATGTCAACAATAATAGTTTATGAAAACCCACATCCAATTAGCTATATATATCAGGATCTTTCCAACACATAGTGCTTGCCAAAGGATAAGGTGTAAAAAGGAAAGGTGAAGATCACCATGACTCTTGTATAAAGTATAAGTCAAAAAAAAGATAGGCCCTTTGCAGAGGGAAGCAGAGGTTGTCATGTGCTTTTATGGTTGGATGCACGAAATCTTATTGCAAAAGAATGTCACTTTATAATGCCACTTGTGATATGCACCTTTATTATGCAGTCCGTCGCTTTTATTTCTTCCACATCACAATATCGTATAAAGCTTATTTTCTCCACACTAATAGAATATACATATTTAGAGAGATGACAACTTACTTGAAGGATCTTACTCAATCCATAGGTAGATATGGTGGACTCTGATGGCAAAACTGGGTTTAAGGATATTTGGAAGCACAGGTAGTATCTCTACTTGGTGCAAAGAATTTGGCTAGCATGAGGGGGAAAGGCAAGCTCAACATGTTGGATGATCCATGACAATATAATTTATTTTGGATATAAGAAAACATAACCCATTACGTTGTCTTCCTTGTTCAACATCAACTTTTTAGCGTGTCACATTTTAATGAGTGCTCACAATCATAAAAGATGTCCAAGATAGTATATTTATATGTGAAAACCTCTCTTTCTTTATTACTTCCTATTAGTTGCAACTATGACCAAAACTATGTTTGTCAACTCTCAACAACTTTTATTCATCATACTCTTTATATGTGAAGTCATTACTCTCCATAAGATCAATATGATCTCTTTATTTCTTTTTATTCTTACTTTTATTTTTATTCCCTCAAGATCATAGCAAGATAACCAAGCCTTTGACTCAAAACTAATCTTTATTATATATAGCTCACGGACTCGATTACATAGAAGGATCATAAAGCAAAACCCAAAACTAGATCATACTAAAACTTTATTCTACTAGATCATGATATTATCAAAAGGATTGAACTAAGAAAAACGGTAAAGATAAAAGTGTGATGGTGATACGATACCGGGGAACTCCCCCAAGCATGGCAGCTGCCAAGGGGAGTGCCCATACCCATGTGTTTATGTCTCTTTCTTCATAGGTGAAGCAGATGGTGATGATGATGACAATTGTGCCTTCAGCTTTTTCATATTGTAATTGAGAAGAGCGATCTCCTCCTTTAAGTCATCGACCTCTGATTCCAACTTCAAGATCTTGTCACATAAATCTCCTTTGCTTTTCTGCCGAAAACGAGAAGGAACAGATCGGTTGTTAGACAGTTTAGCCCTCATAGGGAGACTAGACTTCTTGAACTTCATGTGCATATCCCCAGGTTGAGGTAGACGAATATCCTCCTCCACCGAACTTAAAGCATTGATCCTCCTCAAATGAGCATCCTCCTCATCATCCGTAGTTTGTCCACACGGAGATAGGTCCACATAGGTCTTTGGGTCAACAATGAGATGTGAGACATAGCTCTCTCCGTCGGAGTCTTGAGATGACATCTTGCTCTCTCCGAACGGTTTCAATAACATTAGTTTCAACATTTATAGGACTACCTGAGATATAATGTTTGATTCTTTGACCGTTCACCACCCTCAGATTTGTGCCCTCGAAGTTGTTGATTTTTATGGCACCGGAATTATAGACCTCCTCGATAACATAATCACCTACATTAAACTCATGTTTTTGTATCCTTTTGTCATGCCATCTTTTAACTTTTTCCTTAAACAGTTTGGCATTCTCATAGTCCTGGGTTCTCCACTCATCAAGTGAGCCAATGTCAAATATTCTCTTCTCACCGGCAAGTTTGAAGTCATAGTTGAGCTCTTTAATGGCCCAATATGCCTTATGTTCTAGTTGGAGAGGTAAGTGACATGCTTTTCCATAAACCATTTTATATGGAGTCATACTCATAGGATTTTTATATGCAGTTCTATAGGCCCATAATGCATCATCAAGTTTCTTTGACCAATTCTTTCTAGATCTAGTAACAGTCTTTTGCAAAATTAATTTAAGCTCTCTATTACTCGGTTCTACTTGACCACTAGACTGTGCATGATATGGAGATGCAATTCTATGATTAACATCATACTTAGCAAGCATCTTACGAAAAGCACCATGAATAAAATGTGAACCACCATGAGTCATTAAGTATCTAGGGACTCCAAACCTTGGATAAATAACTTCTTTAAGCATCTTAATAGAGGTGTTACGATCAGCACTACTAGTTGGAATAGCTTCTACCCACTTAGTAAGATAATCAACAGCAACTAAAATATGTGTATACCCATTAGAGGAAGGAAACGATCCCATATAATCAAAGCCCCAAACATCAAATGGTTCAATAACAAGTGAATAATTCATAGGCATTTCTTGACGTCTACTAATGTTACCAATTCTTTGACATTCATCACAAGATAAGACAAACTTACGGGCATCCTTGAAGAGAGTAGGCCAATAAAAACCAGATTGCAATACCTTATGTGTAGTTCTATCTCCAGCATGGTGTCCTCCATAAGCCTCGGAGTGACACTTGTGTAAGATATGTTCCTATTCATGCTCAAGTACACAACGTCTAATAACATCATCTACTCCTTCTTTATAAAGGTGTGGGTCATCCCAGAAGTAATGTCTTAAATCATAGAAAAACTTTTTCTTTTGCTGGTATGTGAAACTAGGTGGTATAAATTTAGCAACAATGTAATTGGCATAATCAACATACCATGGAGCAGTACGAGAAGCATTTATGACAACTAATTGTTCATTAGGAAAGCTATCATCTATAGGTAGTGGGTCATCAAGAACATTCTCTAACCTAGACAAGTTGTCTACAACGGGGTTCTCATCTCCTTTTCTATCAATAATATGTAAATCAAATTCTTGTAGTAGGAGAACCCATCTAATAAGTCTAGGTTTAGCATCTTTCTTTTCCATAAGGTATTTAATAGTAGCATGATCAGTGTGAACAATTACTTTAGAATCAATAATATAAGGTGTGAATTTATCACAAGCAAATACAACTGCTAAAAATTCTTTTTCAGTAGTAGCATAATTTCTCTGGGCACTGTCTAGAGTTTTACTAGCATATTGGATAACATTTAATTTCTTATCAACTCTTTGTCCTAAAACGACACCTACAACATAATCACTAGCATCACACATAATTTCAAATGTTAAATTCCAATCAGGTGGCTGAACAATGGGTGCAGAAATCAAATCTTTATTAAGTATTTCAAATGCTTCTACACAATCATCATCAAAGACAAAAGGAACATCTTTTTGTAAGAGATTAGTTAGAGGCCCGGAAATTCTTGAGAAGTCTCTAATGAACCTCCTATAAAAACCGGCATGACCAAGGAAACTTCTTATACCTTTAATGTCCTTAGGACACGACATCTTTTCAATAGCATCAACTTTTGCTCTATCAACTTCAATACCTCTTTCAGAAATTTTATGCCCCAAGATAATGCCTTCATTAACCATAAAGTTGCACTTCTCCCAATTCAAGACAAAATTAGTTTCTTCACATCTCTGCAAAACTCGATCAAGGCTGCTTAAGCAATCATCAAAAGAAGTTCCATATACAGAAAAATCATCCATGAATACATCAACAATCTTTTCACAGAAGTCAGAGAATATCGCAGTCATACATCTTTGAAAGGTAGCAGGTGCATTACATAAACCAAAAGGCATACGTCTATAAACAAAGGTACTGAAAGGGCAAGTAAAAGTGGTCTTTTCCTGATCCTCTTTCGACACAGGTAGTTGAGAGAAACCAGAATAACCATCTTGAAAGCAAAAAAGTGTATGTTTGGATAATCTTTCTAGCATTTGATCAATAAAAGGTAAAGGGTAATGATACTTTTTAGTAGCTTTATTTAATTTGCGGAAGTCAATTACGATTCTTGAAACGCCCGGGTAATTATGCTACAGTAATCCCACGCTAATGGTGCCACGTCCTCTCGGTTACTGTTACTAATCTATTGTTAGATCAAAACCGGTCCAAAATTCAAATTCAAAGTTTGGTAAATAATAAAAATTTCCAAACATTAAAAAAAATGTTCGGTTTGTACTAAATACTACATAGATAAATATGGTGTAGTAAACACATTTTTATAAAATGCCTAAATAATTTAAAATGATTTAAAACAGAAAAGTAAATAAATAAAAAGAAAAGAAATACAAAAGAGAAAAATAAAACTAACAAAAAAAGAGGAAGCACCCCCCATTGGGCTCCGGCCCAGCTGGCCTGCCCAACTGGGCCAAGGCCCACCCCCACTCCCCCTAGGTCCAACCCACCGACACCACACTCCCCCCCACAAAATATCCCCCATCTCCCCCAATTGGATCGAGATCGAGGAGGGGGAACCGCCCGCCGCTAGCCGCCCGACGCCACCTCGCCGGGCCTCCCTCGCCTCGTCTTCCTCTTCGCCGTCAACCGCGTCCCCGTCACCCGCCCCGAGCACCATTGCCCCGTGCCCTATGCCCCGCCGTGAGCTCCGATCTCTCCTCTCTCCCTGGCACGCCACGACACCCGTACGCGCTCGCCACAACGCCCGCCTGCCGCCCGCTGGTCATCGCCCCTTCCCCTGCTTATCTCGAAGCCTCGCGCCACGGGCCTTCCCATGTTCGCCGCGCCCGTGCCATGGCCGCGCCCGCAGTCTCCCCCCCCCCCCCCCGTGTGCTGCCTAGCATCGCCGCTACTCGCCGTTCGGCGTCGCCAGCCACCGCTCGCTGCTCGCGGCCGCCCCCTCTCACTTGCCGCTCCTGCCGCCTCGCTGCGCCCGCGCCGCCACCACCCTAGCGCACGTGCGCCGCCGCGCCCGCTCGTGCCCCTGACCACATCGCGCCCGCACCCCCGGGCACGCAGGTTCCTTCATGGCCGCCACCGCTGCCCCGCATGTCCCGGCCGCCGCTGCCCCGCTACCCCCCACCAGCGCTGCTGCTTGTGGTCGGCGTTGTCCACAGCTCTCCCCCTGATCTGGCCTCGCCCGTCGTGCGCCCTGCCGCGCCCTCGCACTGCGGCCCCGGCTGGCCGCCGGTCAGGCCCGGCGACCGGCTCCGTCGCCCGCGTGTGCGTCGGGCCAACACCCGGCGCCCGTGCGCCCATGTTGCCCACTATGGCCCCTCTGGGCCTATGACATGTGGGCCCGGCGCCCTGAGAACGATTTTAAAAAAAGGGATTAAAAATATAATAAATAAATAAATAATAAAATTAATTAATTAAATAATTAACTTAATTAATTTTGATTAATTAAACTAAACAACTAATTAAACATTAGTTACGTGAATAACCTAATTAGTTAATTAGCTAATTAAGTAGTCAATGACAGTGGGGCCCACCCCTAATTAATCCTGATTAGGTTAACTAATAGGTTTAATTAAAATGTGTCACTGACTAGTGGGACCCACTGGTCAGGTTGACCAGGTCAACGGTCAATGTTGACTGCTGACGTCATGTTGACGCCAGTATGCACTGTTCTGGATAATGTTGAATTTAAATAATTAAACAAATCCTAAAAATGACTTAATTCTTTTAAAATTTATATAAAATAAACCGTAACTCGGATGAAAATACTTTCTACATGAAAGTTGCTCAAAACGACGAGACGAATCCGGATACGCAGCCCATTTGTTCGCCACGCATCCCTAACATAGCGAACACACAACTTTCCCCTTCCGATTCATTTGTCCGAAAACGTGAAACACCGGGGATATTTTGCCGGATGTTTTCCCCCTTCACCGGTACCACCTCATATCGCGTTAGGGCACCCCTAGCGCCGCTACTTGTCATGTCATGCATTGCTATGCATCTGTTTGCTTAATATTTATTGTTACTTCCCCCTCTTCTCTCGCTAGACACCGAGACCGACGCCGGTGCTACCCAGTACGACTACGGTGTTGATGACCCCTCTCTCTTGCCAGAGCAACCAGGCAAGCCCCCCCCCTTGATCACCAGATATCACCTACTCTTCTCTCTACTGCTTGCATTAGAGTAGTGTAGCATGTTACTGCTTTCCGTTAATCCTATTCTGATGCATAGCCTGTCATTGTTGCTACAACTGTTGATACCTTACCTGCAATCCTAAATGCTTAGTATAGGATGCTAGTTTATCATCAGTGGCCCTACATTCTTGTCTGTCTGCCATGCTATACTGTTGGGCCGTGATCACTCGGGAGGTGACCACGGGTATATATTATATACTTTATACATATTACATGTTGTGACTTGCTACCTCTTTTAGCACTGCGTTGGTTTTCCCTGAAGAGGAAGGGATGATGCAGCAAAGTAGCATAAGTATTTCCCTCAGTCTTGAGAACCAAGGTATCAATCCAGTTGGATGCTACGCGCGAGTCCCTCGTACCTGCACAAAACAAATAAATCCTCGCAACCAACACAAAAATAGGGGTTGTCAATCCCTATAGGGCCACTTACGAGAGTGAGATCTGATAGATATGATAAGATAATATTTTTGGTATTTTTATGATAAAGATGCAAAGTAAAATAAAGGCAAAGTAAATAACAAAGTAAATAACTAAGTAGTAGGAGATTAATATGATAAAGATAGACCCGGGGGCCATAGGTTTCACTATTGGCTTCTCTCGAGAGAATAGGTATTCTACGGTGGGTGAACAAATTACTATTGAGCAATTAACAGAATTGAGCGTAGTTATGAGAATATCTAGGTATGATCATGTATATAGGCATCACGTCCGAGACAAGCAGACCGACTCCTGCCTGCATCTACTACTATTACTCCACTCATCGACCGCTATCCAACATGCATCTAGAGTATTAAGTTAAAAATAGAGTAATACCTTAAGCAAGATGACATGATGTAGAGGGATAGACTCATGCAATATGAAGAAAACCCCATCTTGTTATCCTCGATGGCAACAATACAATACGTGCCTTGCTGCCCTACTGTCACTGGGAAAGGACACTTCAAGATTGAACCCAAAGCTAAGCACTTCTCCCATTGCAAGAAAGATCAATCTAGTAGGCCAAACCAAACTGATAATTCGAAGAGACTTGCAAAGATAACCAATCATACATAAAAGAATTCAAAGAAGATTGAAATATTATTCATAGATAGACTTGATCATAAACCCACAATTCATCGGTCTCAACAAACACACCACAAAAAGAAGATTACATCGAATAGATCTCCACAAGAGAGGGGGAGAACATTGTATTGAGAACCAAAAAGAGAGAAGAAGCCATCTAGCTACTAACTATGGACTCGTAGGTCTGAGGTAAACTACTCACACTTCATCGGAGAGGCTATGGTGTTGATGTAGAAGCCCTCCGTGATCGATGCCCCCTCCGGCCGAGCTTCAGAATAGGCCCCAAGATGGGATCTCGTGGATACAGAAAGTTGCGGAAGTGGAATTAGGGTTTTGGCTCCGTATCTGATCGTTTGGGGGTATGTGGATATATATAGGAGGAAGAAGTACGTCGGTGGAGCAACAAGGGGCCCACGAGGGTGGAGGGCATGCCTGGTGGGGGTGGGCGCGCCCCCTACCTCGTGGCCTCCTGTTACGTGTCTTGACATTGGTTCCAAGTCTCCTGAGTTGTATTCGATGAGAAAATCACGTTCCCGAAGGTTTCATTCTGTTTGGACTCCGTTTGGTATTCCTTTTCTTCGAAACCCTAAAACAGGCAAAAAAACAGCAATTCTGGGCTGGGCCTACAGTTAATAGGTTAGTCCCAAAAATAATATAAAAGTGGATAATAAAGCCCAATAATGTCCAAAACAGTAGATAATATAGCATGGAGCAATCAAAAATTATAGATACATTGGAGACGTATCAAGCATCCCCAAGCTAAATTCCTGCTCGTCCTCGAGTAGGTAAATGATAAAAACATAATTTTTGATGTGGAGTGCTACTTGATATAATATTAATGTAATTCTTCTTAATTGTGGTATGAATATTCAGATCCGAAAGATTGAAGACAAAAGTTCATATTGACATAAAAATAATAATACTTCAAGCATACTAACAAAGCAATTATGTCTTCTCAAAATAACATGGCTAAAGAAAGTTATCCCTACAAAATCATATAGTCTGGTTATGCTCTATCTTCACCACACAAATTATTTAAATCATGCACAACCCCGATGACAAGCCAAGCAATTGTTTCATACTTTTGACATTCTCAAAACTTTTTCAATCTTCACACAATACATGAGCGTGAGCCATGGATATAGCACTATAGGTGGAATAGAGTGGTGTTTGTGGAGAAGACAAAAAGGGAGAAGATATTCTCACATCAACTAGGCGTATCAACGGGCTATGGAGATGCCCATCAATTGATATCAATGTGAGTGAGTAGGATTGCCATGCAACGGATGCAATATAGCTATAAGTATATGAAAGCTCAAAAAGAAACTAAGTGGGTGTGCATCCAACTTGCTTGCTCATGAAGACCTAGGGCAATTTTGAGGAAGCCCATCATTGGAATATACAAGCCAAGTTCTACAATGAAAAATTCCCACTAGTATATGAAGGTGATAACATGAGAGACTCTCTACTATGAAGATCATGGTGCTACTTTGAAGCACAAGTGTGGTAAAAGGATAGTAACATTGTCGCTTCTCTCTTTTTCTCTCATTTTTTATTGTTTTTTCTTTGGGCCTTTTCTCTTTTTTTATGGCCTCTTGTCTTTCTCTTTTTTTATTTTATTTTTCATCCAGAGTCTCATCCCGACTTGTGGGGGAATCATAGTCTCCATCATCATTTCCTCACTGGGACAATGCTCTAATAATGATGATCATCACACTTTTATTTTTCTTACAACTCAACAATTACAACTCGATACTTAGAACAAGTATGAAAGAATTATGAACGGTGGCTTTGCCACATATACTATGTCAACTACATGATCATGCTAAGCAATATGACAATGATGGAGTGTGTCATAATAAACGGAATGGTGGAAAGTTGCATGGCAATATATCTCGGAATGGCTATGGAAATGCCATAATAGGTAGGTATGGTGGCTATTTTGAGGAAGGTATATGGTGGGTGTATGATACCAGCGAAAGGTGCGCGGTATTAGAGAGGCTAGCAAAGGTGGAAGGGTGAGACTGTCTATAATCCATGGGCTCAACATTAGTCATAAAGAACTAATATACTTATTGCGAAAATCTACAAGTTATCAAAGCAAAGTATTACATGCATGCTCCAAGGGGGATATATTGGTAGGAAAAGACCATCGCTCGTCCCCGACCGCCACTCATAAGGAAGACAATCAATAAATAAATCATGCTCCGACTTCATCACATAACGGTTCACCATACGTGCATGCTACGGGAATCACAAGCTTCAACACAAGTATTTCTCAAATTCACAACTACTCAACTAGCATGACTTTAATATCACCATCTCCATATCTCAAAACAATCATCAAGTATCAAACTTATCATAATATTCATCACACTCATAACAAAGTTTTATTATTAATCTTGTATACCAAGCATATTAGGATTTTAAGCAAATTGCCATGCTATTTAAGACTCTAAAAATAATATAAGTGAAGCATGAGAGATCAATAGTTTCTATAAAACAAATCCACCACCGTGCTCTAAAAGATATAAGTGAAGTACTAGAGCAAAATTATATAACTCAAAAGATATAAGAGAAGCACATAGAGTATTCTAACAAATTCCAAATCATGTATGGCTCTCTCAAAAGGTTGTACAGCAAGGATGATTGTGGTAGACTAACAAGCAAAGACTCAAATAATACAAGACGCTCCAAGCAAAACACATATCATGTGGCGAATAAAAATATAGCTCCAAGTAAAGTTACCGATAGAAGTAGACGAAAGAGGGGATGCCTTCCGGGGCATCCCCAAGATTTGGCTTTTAGGTGTCCTTATATTATCTTGGGGGTCCCAAGATTAGGCTCTTGCCACTCCTTGTTCCATAATCCATCAAATCTTTACCCAAAACTTAAAAACTTCACAACACAAAACTTAAAGTAGAAAATCTCCGAGCTCCGTTAGCAAAAGAGAATAAAAGATCACTTCAAGGTACTGTAATTAACTTATTCTTTATTTATGTGGGTGTTATGCCTACTGTATTCCAACTTCTCTATGGTTTATAAACTATTTTACTAGCCATAGATTCATCAAAATAAGCAAACAACACACGAAAAACAGAATCTGTCAAAAACAGAACAGTCTGTAGTAATCTGTATCTAGCGCAAGATCTGTAACCAAACAAATTCTAAAATAAATTTCTAGACATGAGGAATTTATCTATTAATCATATTCAAAAAGAATTAACTAAATACCACTTGGCAAATAAAAATGACAGCAGTTCTCGTGAGCGCTAAAGTTTCTGTTTTTTACAGCAAGTTCAACAAGACTTTCCCCAAGTCTTCCCAACGGTTCTACTTGGCACAAACACTAATTAAACACAAAAAATACAACCAAAACAGAGGCTAGATAATTCATTTATTACTAAACAGGAGAAAAAATCAAGGGATAAAAATAAAATTGGGTTGCCTCCCAACAAGCGCTATCGTTTAACGCCCCTAGCTAGGCATAACAAGCAAGAATAGATCTAGGTATTGCCATCTTTGGTTGGCAATCCATAAGTGGCTCTCATAATAGATTCATAAGGTAATTTAATTTTCTTTCTAGGAAAGTCTTCCATGCCTTTCTGAGGGAGTCCTGGATTAGGGGGTCTCCGGACAGCCGGACTATATCCTTTGGCCGGACTGTTGGACTATGAAGATACAAGATTGAAGACTTCGTCTCATGTCCGGATGGGACTCTACTTGGCATGGAAGGCAAGCTAGGCAATACGGATATGTATATCTCCTCCTTTGTAACCGACCTTGTGTAACCCTAGCGCCCTCTGGTGTCTATATAAACTGGAGGGTTTTAGTCCGTAGGACAACATACAATCATACGATAGGCTAGCTTCTAGGGTTTAGCCTCTCCGATCTCGTGGTAGATCAACTCTTGTAATACTCATATCATCAAGAATAAATCAAGCAAGACATAGGGTTTTACCTCCTTCAAGAGGGCCCGAACCTGGGTAAAACATCGTGTCCCCTGCTTCCTGTTACCATCCGCCTTAGACGCACAGTTCGGGACCCCCTACCTGAGATCCGTCGGTTTTGACACCAACATTGGTGCTTTCATTGTGAGTTCCTCTATGTCGTCGCCGTTAGGCTTGATGGCTCCTACGATCATCGATAGGGATGCGGTCCAGGGTGAGACTTTTCTCCCCGGACAAATCTTTGTGTTCGGCGGCTTCGCACTGCGGGCCAACTCGCTTGGCCATCTAGAGCAGATCGAAAGTTACGCCCCTGGCCACCAGGTCAGGTTTGGAAGCTTAAACTACACGGCCGATATCCGCGGAGATTTGATCTTCGATGGATCCAAGTCCCTGCATTGTGCGCCACGCGGTCACGATGATTATGATTTACCTCTACCATCGGACTGTATTCAGGAGATCGCACTGACAGCCGCTCCGACCCACAATTCGAAGCCAGTTTCACCATCCATGGACGGGTGGATAGACCCCGTCACAGAGACCGTACCCTCTGCGGCGATCGAGCCGAATATCAACCTTACCCTTCACGAGAGCCGTGTTGCCAAACTACCGGATCCTTCTTCGGCCACGGACTCCGAACCGCCTGCGCCCGTTCCTATCGAATCCGATTGGGCGCCGATCATGGAGTTTACCTCCGCGAATATTTTTCAACACTCGCTCTTCGGCGACATACTTAACTCATTAAGGTGTCTTTCCTTGTCAGGAGGATCCTGGCCGAACGACGTCCGGCAGGATTGGGATGTGGATGACGAAGAAATTCGCCGCCCACCCACCACCCATTTAGTAGCCACTGTCGATGACTTAACCGACATGCTCGACTTCGATTCCGAAGACATCGACTGTATGGACGACGATGCGGGAGGCGAAGAGGAACCACTGCCCGCAGGGCACTGGACGCCCATTTCATCACATGATGTATACATGGTAGACACACCCAAAGAAAATAATGACGAGGAACGGAAGGACGCAGCAAACGGTGGTTCCCTTGAGCAACAGTCAAAGCGGCGGCGTAAACGCCGCTCCAAATCCCGCCTCGGCAGAAGTAACGATCACATAGACCCAGCGTTAGAGCAGGGTGAACCATTGCCCGACCACGGCAACATGGAAAATCAAGCCGAACAACCCAACCCTGTCGAAGATAACAGTCCGGACGACATCACACCGGACAGGCGCCAGGAGCAACATAATGCCCACCAAAGGCTTGTTGCCACGACGAGGAGCCTGAAAAAATAGAAGCAAAGGCTCAAGGCTGCACAAGACACACTCAAAATCAAATGGAGTCAAGTACTCAACATAGCAGCGAAGTACGGCAGTAATTGCCACACCAAGAGCTATCCGAAGCGAAAGTTGGTACTTGAATTCAACGAGGAGGCCTTAGATCCTCCACAATTAAAAAATAAAACGGCCATCCGGTCGGATAGACGACCTCATAGCCAACATAAAGCGGCAATCAATGCCGCACATAAACCAGTACGCGATCCACGTAAGGGCTCGCATCAAAAGGACGGCGCAACCAGATCCATCTATGTACCACGCAGGCGCGCTCCAACATACAATGCGACACAACAAACATCCGAATACAACAGTACACCCAAATACAGGGATGCCACACACCCTCTATGTTTCACCGATGAGGTGATGGATCATGAATTTCCAAAGGGATTCAAACCCGTAAACATAGAGGCGTACGACGGAACAACAAACCCTGGGGTCTGGATTGAGGATTACATCCTCCATATCCATATGGCTCGAGGAGATGATCTCGACGCCATAAAATACTTACCCCTCAAGCTCAAAGGGCCAGCTCGGCACTGGCTTAAAAGCCTCCCCGAAAGCTCCATCGGAAGCTGGGAAGAGCTCGAAGACGCCTTTCGGTCAAATTTTCAAGGGACATATGTCCGACCACCGGATGCAGACGATTTAAGTCATATAACTCAACAGCCGGGTGAGTCAGCCCGAAAGCTTTGGAACAGGTTCCGCACTAAAAAGAACCAAATAGTCGACTGTCCGGACGCCGAAGCCTTAGCAGCTTTTAAACATAGCGTCCAAGACGAATGGCTTGCCAGACCAGACACCTCGGTCAAGAAAAGCCGAGAACAATGGCAACATTAACAAGCCTCATGACCCATTTTTGCATGGGCGAGGACAGCTGGTTAGCCAGATGCAGCACCAGCGACCCAAGTACCTCCGAAGTCAGGGATGGAAACGGGAAATCACGACGCAGCAAGAACAAGCGCCG
Source organism: Triticum urartu (assembly GCF_003073215.2). Classification (NCBI taxonomy): domain Eukaryota; kingdom Viridiplantae; phylum Streptophyta; class Magnoliopsida; order Poales; family Poaceae; genus Triticum; species Triticum urartu. The sequence goes on from NC_053028.1 coordinate 579,263,006, forward strand.
AAATAAAGAAGACAACCCGAAGAGCACGGCGGTAAACGCCGGATTTTGAAGCTCTCGGCCAGGCCAGCAGAAGCTGCCCTCCAAAGCCAGCAGAGACGAACTGTCCAGCCTAAACAAAATTCTGGATCAAATATGTCAGATCCATAGCACCCCGGATAAACCTGCAAATCACACCCACAGAGAATGTTGGGTCTTCAAATAGTCCGGCAAGCTCAACGCCAAACACAAGGGGCAGGATACACCAAGTGAAGACGAGGATGAGCCTCGCAATCAAAGCACAGGGGAACAGAAGAAATTCCCACCAGAAGTCAAAACAGTCAACACGTTACACGTGATAAAAGGGAGAAACAAAGTGGCACCCTTAGAGGAACACGCCCCAGGGCCTATCACCGCGGAACTCCGCCACTGGTCGTCCCAACCGATCACCTTCGACCATCGGGATTACTCGGCAAGTATCCGGCGTGCAGGATGGGCTGCCTTGGTATTAGATCCAATAATTGACGAATACCACTTCACCCAAGTCCTGATGGATGGCGGCAGCAGTTTAAATCTGATATATCAGGACACAGTCCGCAAAATGGGGATAGACCCAACAAAATTTTTCCGCAGCAATGCTACCTTTAAAGGAGTAACGCCAGGCCCGGAGGCTCGTTGCAGGGGCTCCCTGCTACTAGAGGTTATATTCGGCTCCCCCGACAACTTCCGCAGCAAAAATTTAACCTTCCACGTCGCTCCGTTCCAAAGTGGCTATCAAGCACTACTCGGACGCGAGGCTTTCGCTTGCTTTAACGCAATACCGCATTACTCTTCCCTCAAGCTCAAGATGCGCAGTCCACGTGGCATCATTACAGTAAATGGAAATATTGAGCGCTCCTAGCGTGCCGAAGACGGTGCGGCCGCCTTGGCCGCCGCACACTAAACGGCCTCACCAACTCAAGCATTTGACAGGTCGTTAAGACCACGGACACGGCTAGACGAGTCCGGCTCAGCTATATGTAATTAATACATGTTTGATGGCTATACCCCTATTACAATACAAGGGGCCCAACGCGCGCGCAAAAGTGGCAATAAGGCTCACCTTCACTCATTTTCAACTGTATATTGTTTATTTAGTATAACTTAACTTTTGCACAACAAATTTTCAATTAAGTTCCTCTCTTTTTCAGATGACCATCGTGCTACACCCATCCAGAATACGGCACAACGGAGACACAGGCGCAGACGTGCAGCAGGGACCCGGTTCAAGGATTCTTTATAGATTAAGACCCCGCGTAAACCTTTTTTACTGTCTCTTGTTGATTTACATCCCTCGGATTCTCAGTACAACCGAGAAGGATGCTGACGTCTTGGCATGTGGCCAAGCCAGAATAATGCACGTACCTGGAAACCAGGGGCTTATTACAAAGGTTACTGTTTAGACCCGGTTTACACCATAAAGACCGAATACCTTAGCGAGTGTTCGGCGTCGCGAGTTTGGCCTTATATGCATCAGCTCCGAATCATGTCTTTGGTCAAATGTTGGGTTTGCCCGGCTCCTGTGCTCTGCTGCCTTATGTTCCGCTCTATCGGCTAAGGCGGCACCAGGAGAACTACTGCGATTGTGCCCTGGTTCATTCGGGCGAGCACCTTAGTAGAGAAAGCCGAAAACTGACTGTCATGATATAGCGTGAGACTGGCAACCACTCAATGACCTATTAGAATCTTTGGAATTCCCCTGCATTAACGAAGGGCCGTTTCCCGGCCAGGCATGTATGCACCCCGAACCCGGGCGAGTGCGGAGCCACCAGGGGCTATATAGTAGCCGCGCTGTCAAACTCCTATGGCTAAGTGAAAGTGTTAAAGCATTATAGTCTGGTTGCCTAGTTCGCTGCGCTATCACCTCCTTACTAGGACCAAGACGTTGGATTAAGTGTGAATACACGTCTTCTGCAAACACCCCCGCATTCTATGCGTGGGGGCTAGGGCCGACGACTGCAATCTTTCAGCTTATATACATAAACGGCCGCACAGGAGGCATCACAATACTTTCGGGCAAAAGTATAAACACAGCCTTGATAAATTTAATAAAATATTGTTTTTACAATGGGAATACATGTCACTCAAACATAATATTCTTCGAGCACTGGGCCTCTATCAAACGAGCACCCTAAAGAACTTCTTCAAAATAGTGCTCGGCAGCCACTCGTCCTATGGCCGAACCCTGCGACGCGACAGTGGTAGAATCCATCTCCGCCCAGTATGCTTTTGTCGGCGTTCTGGGAACGGGGGTCCCTAGACATGCCTGCCTGCAGCCTGTGACGTGGCTCAAGTGGGGGCCCATCTTCATCAGCTCAAGCTCAAGATCCTCGCGAGGGGCCAAGCCTCGCGGGGCGGACGACAGAGAGCTTCGCGAGGAGCCCGTGATGCAAGCCATGATGACCGAGACTAGGCGGGCGCCGGCCTGCGCAGTGTCCTTGTTTCCTCTTTGGTGCAAAGGGGGCAAGCTCAGGCCAAGGCACCGGGCAAAGGTTACCATTCCAGTGCAACGAGACCAAGACCAACAAAGCGGCAGGACGGAGGTCACCATGGAGCCCAAGACGGCGTCATCACCAGTACTTTTGGCAGCCGAAGACCACCTTTGGTCAGGATAACTTGTACTAGATGTTCCCCTTCAAAATGGCCAATTGTTGGCGCCCTTCCCACTCATTATTTGGGGAGAGGCCCAGGGCCTCTATAAATAGAGCTAGCCACCACAGAGTAGAGGGGGGGCTAGAGATCTGGTAGAACCCCAGCAGAGAGAGAGAGGCGACTGAACTCACCCTAGCAGTTCACCGCACCAGCTCAAGAACACCTCTCGCGAGGCTGTTCTTCCCTTGTACTGTTCATCATCAGCCCCTGAGGCAATCCACCACATCACACACAGGAGTAGGGTATTACACCACAACGGTGGCCCGAACCAGTATAAACCTTGTGTCCCGTGTGTTGTTTGTTGTTTGCAGCTTAGATCACGCAAGGAGATTGGACGTAGATCGGTAGGGGAGAGATCTCCGCGCGCACCCCAGTGTTCAAACCTCAAGGGTCTGCCGGCACCCGAAATCCGACATTTGGCGCGCCGGGTAGGGGTGCACCGGAGTACTCCCTCCTGACGACCCGCTCTCCCCCAAAATCACATCCCGCCCTCATGGCGGACAACGCGCCGCCCGCTCCAGCAACGGATGCCGACACTAGGGCCAGGGGGCTCCGGGCCTTGGCCCCCGCCTTGCGACAGGTGCAGTGGCCGCGCAAGTTCTAGCCCGAGACGCCGCTGCGCTACAACAACGCAACGGACCCAATGATCTTCCTGCTGGCGTACGAGGAGGCCGTCCTCAGAGCCGGGGGCGACGACCGGGTGATGGCCAACTGGTTACCCATGGCCCTCACCGACGTCCCACGCACGTGGCTCCTCCACCTGCCGACGGCCTCTGTCACCTCCTGGGAGGAGCTACGCGACCTCTTCCTCGCTCGTTTCGCCGCACCAGCGCCGCCCATCGCCGCAGCTCTCCTAGGTGGCTCCCAGGCACCACCCTCGAGCCATCACGTCAAGCCGTTCACCCGCCGGATCAGCACCGCCTCCAAGCGCCGAGAAGCCCCCCCGGGCTGGGTGGCGCCCGAGGCCGATCGGACCTTCAACTCGGAGGACCACCCCTTCAACCCTATCGGTTCGGGCGCGCTCCCGATGTTGTGCACCCCCACCATCTGCCAAGTGGCCGTCACCAGGACCCTCATCGATGGTGGTGCCGGCCTCAACGTGCTCTCGGTGGAGGCCTTCAGCCTCCTCCACGTGCCGCTGGAGCGGCTCCAACCCAGCAGGCCTTTCTCGGGCATCGGAGCCGTTTCCACCGCCTCCTTGGGACAGATCCGCCTCCCAGTGACCTTCGGCACCTGCGACAACTTCCACACGGAGCTGATCGACTTCGACATCGCCCCCATTGGCCTCCCCTACAACGCCATCCTCGGCTATCCGGCCTTGGCTCGGTTCATGGCAGCAACTCACCCGGCGTATAACCTCATGAAGATGCCCGGGAGCAGCGGTGTCCTCACCGTGTCAGGAGACACAAGGGATGCGCTGTAGGTGCTCCAGCTTGTTTTTAGGGCAGCCGCGGTGGGACAGCCCACTAGCATCGACGCCCTTGAGCCCAAGGGGGCTGCGCTGGCTAAAAAGAAGCAGCTATTCACCCAAGACAAGGTGGAAACCAAGCAGGTACCAGTCGACGAGGACGGGTACACTGGCGCCACCTTCACCATAGGGGCCAACCTCGAGCCCGAGCAGGAGAAGGCCCTGATCTGGTTCCTGCATGCGAACAAGAAGGTGTTCACATGGGAACCTGATCAGTTAGCAGGGGTCCCAAGGGAAGTGATTGAGCATCACCTCAACATATGCCCCAATGTGCGCCCCGTGAAGCAGAAGGCAAGGCAGCAGTCTACTGAGAAACATGCTTTCATCGTTCAAGAGACTCGAAAGCTAGAGGCGGCAGGAGTTATCCGCGAGGTCCACTACCCTGATTGGCTGGCTAATCCGGTCGTTGTGCCAAAAAAGGGAGGGAAGGAGCGCATGTGCGTCGAATTCACCAACCTCAACAAGGCCTGCCCGCAGGATCCATTTCCGCTCCCACGCATTGACCAGATAGTCGACTCCACCGCAGAGTGTGACCTATAGTGCTTCCTAGATGCCTTCTTGGGCTATCACCAGATCAAGATGGCGGTAGAAGACGTGGAGAAGACGGCTTTCCTGACCCCGTGTGGAGTGTACTGCTATACGTGCATGCCATTTGGGTTGCGCAACGCAGGCGCGACCTTTCAGCGGCTGATGCACATCGCCTTAGGCCGGCAGCTCGGGAGGAACGCTGAAGCTTACGTCGATGACATTGTGGTTAAGTCTCGTGAGGCAAGAACCTTGATACAGGACCTGGAAGAAACCTTTGTGAGCCTCAACGAAGTGGACCTACGGCTCAACCCGGAGAAGTGCGTGTTTGGAGTCCCCTCAGGCAAGCTCATGGGTTTCCTCGTATCCCACAGGGGCATCGAGGCCAACCCGGAGAAGGTCAAGGAAGTCGAAGACATGAGCCCACCAAGGACCCTCAGAGAAATGCAGAAGTTCACCGAGCATGTAACTGCACTGGGGCGCTTCATCTCCAAGTTGGGGGAACAAGCGCTGCCCTTCTTCAAGCTGATGAAGAAAAAGGGTCCCTTCGAATGGACTGAAGAGGCCGACAAGGCATTCTAGGACCTCAAGAGGTACCTTACCAGTCCACCAGTGATGGTAGCTCCACGTCCTCGGCAGCCCTTGGTGCTCTACCTTGTGGCCACCCCCTACTCTGCTAGCGCAGCCCTGGTGGCGGTTAGGGAGGAGCGCTATGCCAAGGCCGCATCGACCGTCCGAACTAAAGCAAAGCAGAGTCAGGGGGCTTCGCGAAGGCCGCAACTGCATCCGGAAAGGAACAACCGCAGCAGGAGAACGCACCCGGAGCAGGAGAGGCCTCTTCAGGCGACCGAGCACTGGGAGCTCCGTCGTCTCAAGAGGCGCCTCGACCTCTGGAGGACGCAAGCTGCGCCAGCACCCTCAACCTCGTCGAGCATCCTGTGTACTTCGTCAGCACGGTGCTACGGGATGCAAGGTCACGGTATCCCATGCCTCAAAAAGTCCTCCTCGCGTTACTAGTGGCCTCGCGCAAGCTGCACCACTACTTCCAAGGACATCCCATCAAAGTCGTCTCAGCATACCCCTTGGAAAGAGTGCTCAGGAGCCCCAACTCAGCTGGAAGGGTTGCTGAATGGAACATTGAACTACATGCATTTCAGCTAGAATTCAGTACAACCAGAGTGATCAAGGGAGCCGCACTTGCGGATTTCGTGGCAGAATGGGCAGAAGCGCCGGGTCTCGAGGCAGGCGAAGACCGATCACTTTCCCCGGGAAGTGAAGCACCGGATGGCTGGGTCATGTACTTTGATGGGGCGTTCTCCTGACACGGTGCGGGAGCTGGCGTAGTGCTCATATCCCCTACCCAGGACAAACTCTACTACGCTGTACAACTTTGCTTCCAGCACGGAGAAAAGGTCTCCAACAACGTAGCGGAGTATGAAGGCCTAATAGCAGGCTTGAAGGCCGCAATTGCCTTAGGGGTGAAGCGCCTCATCATCAAGGGAGATTAGCAGCTCCTCGTCAACTTCTCCAACAAGATATACGAGCCAAAGGACGAGCACATGGAAGCCTACCTCGCTGAGGTTCGCAAGATGGAGAAACAGTTCTGGGGCCTGGAGTTGCAGCATGTGGCTCGCGGCACCAATCAGGACGATGATGACATTGCCAAGAGGGCATCTAGGCGGCTGCCTCAGGAGCCTGGCGTCTTCGAGGAGAGGCTCTTCAAACCCTCGGCGGTGCTGTCACTATCGAGCACGGCGCAAGAGAGGGAGGAGCTCCCTTAGCCGCCTACCTTAGGAGCCCCGGTCTGCGGCCCAGCCTCAGGGGCACGCCTGCTCCTGGGGTTAGAGCCTCAGGAAGAGTGTTGGATCCCAGAGCTCAAGAACTACCTGATGCAAGGGACTCTGCTGGAGAATGAGGAGGAAGCGGAGCGTGTGGCGCGGCAGGCCATGGCTTATTGCATCAAGGACGGAGTGCTCTACAGGAAGCGACCAAATGACGTGTCCCTATGTTGGATCTCCCAAGAGCAAGGGAAGGAGCTACTGGCGGACATACACGGCGGAGACTGCGGGCACCACTCGTCGTCACGGACCCTCGTTGGCAAGGCGTTCCGTAGTGGATTCTACTGGCTCACGGCGCTCAGTGATGTCATTGAGCTTGTGAAGGCTTGCGAGGCCTGCCAGTTTCACGCTAAGCAGATCCACCAGCCCGCGGGGGGTCTATAGACCATACCCCTCTCATGGCCGTTCGCAGTTTGGGGGCTGGACATTCTGGGCCCGTTTCCTCGGGCGCCAGGGGGCTATCGCTACCTCTACGTCGCCGTGGATAAATTCACCAAGTGGGTTGAGGTGTAAGCCGTCCGCACAATCCCGGCAGGCTCCGCGGTCAAATTCATCAAGGGCCTCATGAGCCGATTTGGGGTGCCCAACCGCATCATCACCGACAACGGTTCGCAATTCACCAGTAATCCCTTCAAAACGTATTGTGCTAACCTTGGAACCCAGATATGCTACGCTTCGATAGCACACCCCCGGAGCAACGGCCAGGCCGAGCGGGCCAACGCGGAGGTCCTAAGGGGCCTCAAAGCCAGGACCTTCAAGAAGAAGCTAGAGGCCTGCGGCAGGGGCTGGTACGACGAGCTCCAGTCCGTGATATGGTCAATCCGCACAACTACGACCAAGCCGACTGGCGAGACCCTGTTCTTCCTGGTCTACGGAGCAGAGGCTGTTCTCCCTCACGAGGTCAGGCCTCGCTCCGCACGGGTCCTAGCGTTTGACGAGACACAGCAGGACGCCATGCGGGGGACGGATCTCGTGCTGGGGGAGGAATGCCGTCGAGAAGCCGCGCTGCGGGCGGCAAGGCATCAACAGGCGCTGCGACGATACCACTACCGCAACATCCGCCCCAGAACTCTTGAGGTAGGGGATCTCATGCTCAAACGGGTTTTCTCCAGGGAGGGGCTGCACAAGCTCTCTCCCAAGTGGGAGGGCCCATTCAAGGTTGTTCATGTCTCCAGGCCTGTCTCCGCGCGCTTGGAGACCACGGAGGGGGTACCCATCCAGAACGCGTGGAACATTCAACATCTCCGGAGGTTCTATCCCTGAGCGAGGCCTAGTGCCTAGGAAAGGCCCGGTGCCTGTGAAGAAGGTGAATGCCTGTGAAGCTGCTGCGTTTTGGGAAAGGCCCGGTGCCTGTGAAGAAGGCGAATGCCTGTGAAGCTGCTGCGTTTTGGGAAAGGCCCGGTGCCTGTGAAGAAGGCGAATGCCTGTGAAGCTATTGCGTTTTGGGAAAGGCCCGATGCCTGTGAAGAAGGCGAATGCCTGTGAAGCTTCTGCATTTTGGGAAAGGCCCGGTGCCTGTGAAGAAGGCGAATGCCTGTGAAGCTGCCGCGTTTTGGGAAAGGCCTGGTGCCTGTGAAGAAGGCAAATGTCTGTGAAGCTCGCCGCCCGTGACACTCTCACGTAATAATGAGTGGGGCTGTACACATCCCGGAGTCTCCGGAGTGCCGCCCTCGGGCCTCGGGGGCTCCCGCGCACGCCCAGTGGCAGCACTTAGCTCCGCGCTAGTGAGAAGACGTCGAAGACTAGAATAGGTGCCGGACGCGGCTTTCCCATTTGCTTTCTGCAGTTGGCTTGTTTATTCCCGTTTGAAGTTTTATTGGAGTTGCTGACGTTCCTGGCTTGTGACTCTTTATCTTTTTCACTCGCTCGCCTCGTTTTCTCTCGCACAAGTCTCGTGAGGGAGGTTCGCGGGTGCCCTCGCGAGTGTTTTCTGCCCCGATTTTTGGAGCTTTCCTATCCGAGTCCTCTGCGGGAGCACCCCTCCAGTCCGTGCCTCACGGGCATCGCGACACGAGCACAGGACCTGGGCCGATCGCCCCCACAACCAAGACCGAAAGTTACCCCTCCTACTGATCCTTGCAGGGCACAAAGCGCACGGCGAGGCCACGGCCTCGGGAAGCGAGGACCGCGTCAAGCCCCATCGAGCTAAAATAATTCCCGCACATGGGTGCACGGCGCGGAAACACATCGTAGAAATAGCGGAAGCAGCACGATGGTTAACAGCAGCAGTTCTAACACGCCCTCGCGGGGCCCTATACTACCTTCTGTTTCTGCGCAGGAAAAGAAGGAAAACAAAATGGGCGCGATTCATCCTGCACCAACCCACATCGAAGGTTCGAGCTGCTCCTGGGGCTCAGGCAGATCCCTCCTCTCGCTTCGCTGGGGCGCGACGGCGGGCTGACCCGCTACCTTCACCCAGGCGGGCGCGGCGGCGCGGGGGCTGGTCGCGGCCACCGCTGGAGGAGCTGCTGCCTAAGAGGGAGTCGCCGAAGCCCAGCGAACCCCGAGCACCGCCACCTGTACGCCTGTCACCGTCTTCATCCTGGTCAGTACCGGGGCTGGGCAGGCGGCCGCGGTCGTCATCTTCGGGGCCGCACCCAGCACGGCGACCGTCCTCCCCGAACACCCGCACGTAGAGGGTGGCGTCGCCATCGAACTTGAAGTGCAGGGTGCACCATCGGCCCAGGCCGCACGCGTGGGCAAACGTTTGCCAGCCGCGGGTCAGGCATTCCCAAAAACGGAGACCTCCAGCAAAGCCCAGGAGGCCCTACTGCGGTAGCCATCTGCATGGAGCCAGAAGCCGCACCGGGCGCTGGCCTACCGTTCATCTACGAAGAAACAGGGGAGCTAGAGCCGGGTGCTGGTTGGGTCTGTCGACCACACGACGAACTCCGGCAGCACCTCCAGAGAGCAAAAGCGTGGCCTAGGGGGGCGCACAGCCACGGCGTGCCCCCCATCAGCAACCGGGCGCTCACCACCGCGCAGGGAACCGCCTCCATGGCCGTGGGAGGCCACTACGGGGACCGTGCAATATTTGCGAGGGCGGCCCCGACCGCGCTTGGTCGGGGGGGAGTCAGGCCCTGCCTGGCGGGCCTTTCCTTTCTCCGCGGCCAAGAATCTCTTTGGAGCCATGGGAGCGACGAGTAGCCAGGAAGAAGGCAAGGAGCAGCAGGAAGGGATGGGCTGAGGGGGCTCGCGCGTCCCATACTTATAGCCGGAGGAGGCCAACCGCCGAGCACCACGATCGCGGTAATCATGATCGGTTTCTCTGCATGCAGGGTCTTATCAAGTCGTGCAGTCGCCGAGGCGTCGTGGGGAAGCGCAGTCGCCCACGTCCAATCAATCGCCACACGGCGCCCAAGGCCGCAGGCTGTTAGGGCCCGCGGCGCTTCGCGCTTGCCCCTTCGCTTTCCTGCTAGGCCAAGCCCGGGCTCGCCTTGGGCCTGGGGGCTACTGTCGGCGTTCTAGGAATAGGGGTCCCCAGACTTGCCTGCCTGTGGCCTGTGGCGTGGCTCAAGTGGGGGCCCAGCGCGGGCCATCTTCATCAGCTCAAGCTCAAGACCCTCGTGAGGGGCCAAGCCTCGCGGAGCGGACGACAGAGAGCTTCCTCAGAGGCAGCCTCATCAGGCGGGCTTGCGAGGAGGCGGAGAGATCAAGGCAGGGGTACCTCACAAGGAGCCCATGACGCAAGCCATGACGACCGAGACCAAGCGGGCGCCAGGCGGGCGCCGGCCTGTGCAGTGTCCTTGTTTCCTCTTTGGTGCAAAGGGGGCAAGCTCAGGCCAAGGCACCGGGCAAAGGTTACCATTCCGGTGCAACGAGACCAAGACCAACAGAGCGGCAGGATGGATGTCACCATGGAGCCCAAGACGGCGTCATCACCAGTACTTTTGGCAGCCGAATACCACCTTTGGTCAGGATAACTTGTAATAGATGTTCCCCTTCAAAATGGCCAATTGTTGGCGCCCTTCCCGCTCATTATTTGGGGAGAGGTCCAGGGCCTCTATAAATAGAGCTAGCCACCATAGAGTAGAGGGGGGCTAGAGATCTGGTAGAACCCTAGCAGAGAGAGAGAGGCGAGTGAACTCACCCTAGCAGTTCACCGCACCAGCTCAAGAACACCTCTCGCGAGGCTGTTCTTCCCTTGTATTGTTCATCATCAGCCCCTGAGGCAATCCACCACATCACACACTAGAGTAGGGTATTACACCACAACGGTGGCCCAAACCAGTATAAACCTCGTGTCCCTTGTGTTGTTCGTTGTTTCCAGCTTAGATCACGCGAGGAGATTCGACGTAGATCGGTAGGGGAGAGATCTCCGCGCGCACCCCAGTGTTCGAACCTCAAGGGTCTGCCGGAACCCGAAATCCGACAGCTTTCACACGGGCAAGGGCCATCCGCGAGCCTTCTATGCATGCCGACCTCTTCATCGCATTGATGCGCGGCACTGCACCTAGGAACTGCTGCACCAGGCTAAAATAACTGTTCGGCTTTAGCCTTTCTTGCCACAGCTGATCCACGACAGACCTCATGGCGAGTCCGGACAACCTATTGAGTTCGGCCCATTCGGTTAGCTGATCGATCAATGGAAGCGGACGCTCTGGAACGTTAAACTGCGCCCAAAATAGCTTGTCCACTTCGCGATCTGTTTGATCTCGGAAGTATTCGGCCGCATCGACAGCGCTCGCCGCCAAGTCCAGATATGCGTCCGCCGAACTCCACAGCCGATCCAGAGGGGGCATACCGCGGATCTACGAACTTCCTCCGCAGCAAAAAGGGCTTCCCAGCCACAATGTCACAGGCTTCATGCAGCTCCTCCTTCTTCGCTCTCATGGCAGAACGGGTGTCTTTGGTCCCCATCGTGGCCTTTTCAAGGTCCGTCGCCTTCGCTCGGGTTTCTTCCTCAAGGAACTGGCAATGGTCGGCGGTGTCTTTTAACTTTACAGCCATCTTGGTCATTTTCTCTTTGCTCTCGCAATGCGCGGCCTTCTCGGCTCTTAACTCATCGGCCGCCTTCAAAGCAGCCGCATTACTACTCCTTGCTTGTTCTTTGGCTCGGGCAAGTTCCGCCCGAAGGGTCTCCACGGTGGCAGCTCCATCTACAGTCACACCATATTAAAGATACTGGCATCACGCTACTCTTACTATGTGACATTCACCAGAAAATATCACTTACCCTGTGCCTCATCAAGCGACTTGTTAACAAAAGCTCGATGTCGGCATCCGCCGCATCTAGTTGCCGCTTTAGTTCGGCAAACTCATGAGTCCGGCTAGCCACCGGAGCCTCCACTACCCGCACATAAAGGCGGTATGGTTATTACCTGGGACTACGATCCTCTGTTTGCCGCCGTTCTCGGTGACAACCAGAGTCTCAGGGGCTACTATCTACACAGGGCACACCTAAAAATGTGTGGTACTATCACAAAGGTATATCATTTTACGTACCTCAAAGCCCGTTAGTAGACTCATAAAGGCTTCATGCAACCCGCTTTCGGCGGACGAAATCGTGTCCATCACCGTACCCATCAACGCACGGTGTTCTTCCGAGATGGCCGCTCGCTTCAGCAGATCCCTCAGTACGTCCGACCGCATACCAGACGGCGCCGTACTCTTTTGTCTGCCCACTTCAAGAGCCGGATGTTGGGGACTTCGGGTGACTATAGGATTATCTTCTGGCCTCACCGGATCTGGAGAGGCCCTCCGTGACGACACTTCAAGGTCGCCCGCTTCTTGAGCGGGGGAGTCCGGGGGAGGCGTTTCGCTCTCCATCATCTCCGGAAGAAGGTCCCCTGAAGACGAGCTCTGTTGAGAAGGGCTAAAATCCGAACTGCAAGATAAACACTTCAGGTATTTTCCTCAGAAGTAAGGTAGAATATCTCTACTATTAAGTATATTTTGATCACTTACGACTCGTTAGAGGGCTGATCCCCACATGAACTTTGTCCGGCAAGAGCACCCTCCGAGACGGGACCCTCTGGTGGAGTTTTCTTCCCCCGTTTGGAAACCTTGGTTTCTGGATCATCAGAGGTAGTCCTCTTCCTCCCCCGGGGCGAGGGAATGTCAGATTCCTTCACTTGGCTATCCTCCCTCACGGAGGCGCCCGTTCCCTCGGTTGGAACAGGTAGCGGTGGAGGCCCGCTTTGGCCCTCTATATTCCCCCCTTCATCTTCCTTTGAGGGCACCAGGCAAGGTGCTGGCTCGAGCATCTTTTCCAGCACCGGATTGTCCAAGCCTTCGGGAAGGGGAGCCGAACACCGGATCATCTTCGCCTTTGCTATCCAGTCCTGGTCAAAGAGTGATTCTCCGGAATGATGTCATGATAAAAGAAAGACAATGTGTTCGGTTAGAGGATTACTTACTGGGGCCGCGGTGCGGTTGCTGCTCAGGCCCACATCCTCGGAGGTGTCCGGACACTCTATCTGGGGTCCGAAGAAGGACTTGTACATCTCCTCGTGCGATAGGCCGAGGAAATTCTGAATAGCGCGCGGTCCTTTTGGGTTGAATTCCCATAAACGGAGGGGCCGGCGTTTGCAAGGCTGGACTTGACGAACCAGCATGACTTGCACTACCATAACCAAACTAAAATCTCCCTCGAAGAGATCCCAGATGCGGCTCTGCAGTATGGGCACATCCTTGGCTGGACCCCAGCTCAACCCCCTGCTGATCCATGCCATCAGTTGTCGTGGAGGGCCCGAGCAAAAGGCGGGGGGAGCCACCCTCTTGGCACTTCGGGGAGCGGTGATGTAGAACCACTCCCTTTGCCATAATCCGGACACCTCTGGAAAGAACCTTTTGGCCACGGAGCTCCAGCAATCTTGCTTATTAATGCACCCCCGCACGCTGCATATTTCCCCTCGACCGTCTTCGGCTTCACCTCAAAGGTCTTGAGCCACAGGTCGAAGTGAGGGGTAATGCGGAGGAAGGCCTCACATACGACAATAAATGCCGAGATGTGGATAAAGGAATACGGGGCTAGATCGTGGAAATCAAGCCCGTAATAGAACATCAAACCCCTAATGAAGGGATCCAGAGTGAGGCCTAGTCCTCGGAGGAAGTAGGAGATGAACACGACGTCTTCGTTGGGTTTGGGAGTAGGGACAACCTGCCCTAGGGTGGGCAGCCGATGCGAAACTTCGGCGGTCAAGTATCTTGCCTCCCTCAACTTCTTGATATCCTCTTCCGTGACGGAGGAGGGCATCCACCGGCCCTGGAGGCTGGATCCGGACATGATTGAAGGTCCGAAGCACCTAACCTTGGTTTTGGGTGTAAGAACTCGAGGCGGGGGAAGGATTCGATTGAGCACGGGAGGAAAAAAGTAAAAACCTTGACCCTTTATAAAGAGGGTGAATATCAAGCGTCCTCCTCGTGGCCGTTTGGGACTTGCCTAAAATCTAGGAGTCCTAGGCGTGGTTGGGTTACCCACGCCCGTATTGATGAGAATATCGTAATAAGGGGGACACGATCTCTGCTTTGACAAGACATGTCAAGAAACTGCCTTGCGTTATGTGCGGGCTAGTTAAAGGAAACGGTTCGAATAATCACCGGGCCATGGCATAATGTCATGTTGCCAACACGTGTCAGCAGATTAGATTTGTGGAAATATTACTCTCTCTACGGTGGTATGTGGAACTTATTTTACAGGGTCGGATACTATCCTTGTATTCAAATTCTTTCGTGGTGTATTCGGAGGAGGAACCCGCCTTGCAATGCCGAAGACAATACTGCGCGCCGGACTCGTCGTCGTTGAAGCCTGGTTCAGAGGCTACTGAGGGAGTCCTGGATTAGGGGGTCTCCGGACAGTCGGACTATATCCTTTGGCCGGAGTGTTAGACTATGAAGATACAAGATTGAAGACTTCGTCTCGTGTCCGGATGGGACTTTACTTGGCATGGAAGGCAAGGTAGGCAATACGGATATGTATATCTCCTCCTTTGTAACCGACCTTTTGTAACCCTAGCCCCCTGTGGTGTCTATATAAATCGGAGGGTTTTAGTCCGTAGGACAACATACAATCATACCATTGGCTAGCTTCTAGGTTTTAGCCTCTCCGATCTCGTCGTAGATCAACTCTTGTAATACTCATATCATCAAGAATAAATCAAGCAGGACGTAGGGTTTTACCTCCATCAAGAGGGCCCGAACCTGGGTAAAACATCATGTCCCCTGCTTCCTGTTACCATCCGCCTTAGACGCACAGTTCAGGACCCCCTACCCGAGATCCGCCGGTTTTGACACCGACACTTTCCTTAATAGAAATTGGAATCTAATATTTTCTTCCTTCATATCAATAATTGCACCAATCATTCTAAGGAAAGGTCTACCAAGAATAATAGGACATGAAGGATTGTAATCTATGTCAAGAACAATAAAATCTACGAGCACATAATTCCTATTTGCAACAATAATAACATCATTAATTCTTCCCATAGGTTTCTTAATAGTGGAATCCGCAAGGTGCAAGTTTAGAGAGCAATCATCAAAATCACGGAAACCTAACAAATCACACAAAGTCTTTGGAATCGTGGAAACACTAGCACCCAAATCACATAAAGCATAGCATTCATGATCTTTAATTTTAATTTTAATAATTGGTTCCCACTCATCATAAAGTTTTCTAGGGATACAAACTTCCAATTCAAGTTTTTCTTCATCAGATTGCATCAAGGCATGAACGATATGTTTAGTAAATGCTTTATTTTGGCTATAAGCGTGAGGAGAATTTAGCACGGATTGCAACAAGGAAATACAATCAATCAAAGAACAATTTTCATAGTTAAATTCCTTGAAATCCATAATAGTGGGTTCTTTAGTAGGAGCATCAAAATTATTATCGACAACAGTATCCCCAATTTCAGACATAGAGGCAGAAGGTAAAGGACTAGCCATAACGACAAGTAAACAAACTAACACACAAGCAAACAAAAAGAAAGCGGGCAGAAAGAGGCAAACGGGAAACAGAAGGAGGATAGAGAGAGGGTAAATAAAACGGCAAGGGTGAAGTGGGGGAGAGGAAAACGAGAGGCAAATGTCAAATAATGTAATGCGGGAGATAAGGGTATGTGATGGGTACTTGGTATGTTGACTTTTGCGTAGACCTCCCCGGCAACGGTGCCACAAATCCTTCTTGCTACCTCTTTTAGCACTGCGTTGGTTTTCCCCGAAGAGGAAGGGATGATGCAGCAAAGTAGCGTAAGTATTTCCCTCAGTTTTGAGAACCAAGGTATCAATCCAATAGGAGGCTACGCGCGAGTCCCTCGTACCTGCACAAAAAAAATCCTCACAGCCAACGCAAATAGGGGTTGTCAATCCCTATAGGGCCACTTACGAGAGTGAGATCTGATAGATATGATAAGATAATATTTTTGATATTTTTATGATAAATATGCAAAGTAAAATAAAGGCAAATTAAATAACAAAGTAAATAACTAAGTAGTAGGAGATTAATATGATAAAGATAGACCCGGGGGCCATAGGTTTCACTAGTGGCTTCTCTCGAGAGCATAGGTATTCTATGGTGGGTGAACAAATTACTGTTGAGAAATTGACAGAATTGAGCATAGTTATGAGAATATTTAGGTATGATCATGTATATAGGCATCACGTCCGAGACAACTAGACCGACTCCTGCCTGCATCTACTACTATTACTCCACTCATCGACCGCTATCCATCATGCATCTAGAGTATCTATACCTACTAATAAAAGGGCTATTGTTTCTTACCACCATAGTTTCGTCTGTTTTCGGTCCGCCCATCGTCCCTCCACTTATTATTTTCAATAAATATACGAGGTGGTACTAATTTATCTGTATATCCCCGCCCGTAAGTGAAAGACGTTTCGTTTCTCTTGATTTGGGCCTCTAGGCTGCCCGTTGGCTTTGTGACCACATGAGTGGGCTTTCGTTCATCTGTCACCGACATTGTTGCCGTTTTCTGATTTTTGTGTGTGGGCAAAGCTGGGCAAACAAGCTACTTTTTTTCCATGGAGTGCAGAAAATAGCTGCCAACCATACCGGTTAGATAAATAGTCCCATACCGCCCTTTTACATCAATAGTCCGATGTCACAGTTGTACGAGAATATAAGCTGCCTAAAGAATAAACAAAGAGGATGAGATGTGGGTGTCGGTCGTATATCGAAAAAGAAGACGAAAGACCAACATGGTTGGTTGGCTTCAGGATGATGCGCTGAATTGAATCGGCTTTAGGGAAGTGAAGAGCAGCAGGAAAATTCATGGCTAGCTTGCCTGGAGAGGAACGGCAAGAGGCAAGCGATGATGCGCAAGGGCACGACGGCCAGGGGGGACAGAGAGGCAAACCCCAAACAATAGGCAGCGGGGTGGGTCGCAGCCAAGCATCGCCGCTCACCGCAACAAGAGCGGGGTCACAGGCTCACAGCCGGCCCCTTGCATCGCTGAAAATAGAACGAGCGGTGGAGGGTGGAGAGGAGTGGGATAAGCTTTGAAGCGTGGCCTTTTTTGCTAGAGCGAGGCATCCATGTGACGGGATGACTAATGGTGTACGTGCCCGCTCGAACATACAGCCAAAAGTTGTTTATCTCAGATTTTTTTAATCCTTTCCTGTTAATTAAGAAAAGGAGGACATTCCCTCAAAACAAGAAAAGGAAGACATGCACGATACATATTTAAGGGTTTTTTAACACAGTATAATTGAAGTCCTCACAAACACGAGCATATACCCATATCTATGAACGCATATGAACATATACACACACACCCTACCCTATTAGCACATCCTGAAAGTTTAAAATAAATTTAGAATAATGTGAGCACCAATGTGACATCTAGGATTTGAACCTTGATGGGTTAGGGATACCAATGTCCTCCAAATGATCCAATCACAAATTAATTCGCATTTTAAATGATACATATCTATATGCGCACAAATGGAAGTATGGGAAGTATGGGCGAGACCCATCAGAAAAAATAGTTATATTTCCTTGCGTTTGGACCAAGCCCAAATAGCGCGAAAAAACCCATTAGGAATGGAAATCGGATAATCTTCCAAATCAAAATAATTTTCAATAAATTAGACAACCTACATAATCAAAATATTTAGAATTCGAATCTTTTGGTAATCTATAAAAAATTCTTTAAATGAATTATTAAACTCTCAAGAATCACATTGTATGTTTCTTCCGCTAATAGAAAATGTCATGCACCATTTTTATTCCACCCGATGTTATGCGCCAACAAAGAATGTTTGGGTGGCGTCTTCAGATCAACACTTCATGATCCAGAAAAATTGCAACCCATGCGAAAACATGGGCATATGCATCTTATACAGACGAGGGTAACCTTATTTCAACGCGTGTGAGAGTTGGATATAAGTGGTGCGTAATGTCACGTGAAGTAGGTTTTGTGATTCTTTTCCACATCAACATAGGTTATTGCACACTGAGTTAAATACGTGGCAAAAGAGGACGTTGCCAAGATTGCAGGGGTAATTATGTAGCTTGACATGCAAGGAAAGGAAGTACAGTAGGAGTTCCGTAATAAAAGGAGAGGACGTTGCACAATGATTTAAGTGCATGGTAAAGGATGTCATTGTCAGGGTTAAAAAAAGAGGATGTTGCCATTGGCATAATATTCCATACTAAATTCGCATAAAATTTTATTTTCTCTTCCAACACACGATTTAATTTTTATTACTTACTTAAATTTCATTAATTCAAATTATCTTTATATTGTCATGATGTTACAAATAAATTAAAGTTTTTCCGTAAAAGATGATGTCAATCGGACCAATTTACTTTGAATCGTACCCCATGTTCCAAGCTCTGTGTCGTGATCTTCAATTAATGCATCTTTCTTCATAAGCGTCCATTGTCCCGTGATATGATTCCTTGACCCGGCCAACTTGGAATTAGAATTCTTTTCACGAACGTTGCCATTGGCATTAATATTCCGGACTAAATTTGCATTAATTTTATTTTTCGTTGAAACGCACCATGTAATTATTTTTAATTATTACATTTTATTACTTTTGATCTTCTTTATATTGCAATGAAGTTATGAATACATCAAAAGTTTTTCCATAAGAAAACATTGCCAATTAGATCAATTTAATCTAAATCGTACCCCATGTCCTAAACTACATGTAGTGAACTGGTGATCCTCAAATGATGCATATGTTTTTTGACATAAGAACCGCTGTCCCATTACATCGTTCCTTGACCCGGCCAACCGTGGTTCATATGAACTAAACTTTTTCCCCGTTGTAACGCACGGACATTTGTGCTAGTTAAGTTAAAAACAAAGTAACGCCTTAAGCAAGATGACATGATGTAGAGGGATAGACTCATGCAATATGAAGAAAACCCCATCTTGTTATCCTCGATGGCAACAATACAATACGTGCATTGCTGCCCCTACTGTCACTGGGAAAGGACACCGCAATATTGAACCCAAAGCTAAGAACTTCTCCCATTGCAAGAAAGATCAATCTAGTACGCCAAACCAAACTGATAATTCGAAGAGACTTGCAAAGATAACCAATCATACGTAAAAGAATTCAGAGAAGATTCAAATATTATTCATAGATAGACTTGATCATAAACCCACAATTCATCGATCTCAACAAACACACCGCAAAAAGAAGATTTCATCGAATAGATCTCCACAAGAGAGGGGGAGAACATTGTATTGAGATCCAAAAAGAGAGAAGAAGTCATCTAGCTACTAACTATGGACCCGTAGGTCTAAGGTAAACTACTCACACTTCATCGGAAAGGCTATGACACTACTAGGAAAAGGCTGTAGATGAAATGGACACTAATGGCACACTAGAATATAGCAATGGCGCACCACATACAGGAATGGCGCACCTGGTGTGCGGTGCGCCATTAGAAGTTTTGAAAAAAAAAACAAAATTGTTACTAATGGCGCACCGTGGGTGTGGTGCGCCATTACTAGGTTGACCATAGTAATGGCGCACCACACCGACGGGTGGACAGTGCGCCATTACTAAGTTTTTTTCAAAAAAATTCAAAAAAAATTCAAATTTTTTTATATTTTTTTTCAAAACTAGTAATGGTGCACCGTGGGTGTGGTGCGCCATTACTAGTTTAACTACTAATGGCGCACCACCCCACGGTGCGCCATACTAGTTTGCCCGGCTTCCACCGAATGCACCCCCCCCCCCCCCGTGGACCGCCTTTTCAGTTTTAAAAAAAAATAAAAAATGATAAAAATGTCAAAAAAATAGAAGAAGATAAGTTTGCCATGTGATATGTGGTCTAGTTGTTGGGAAAATTTACAAATATAAATTTCGACTTTATTTGCAAAATCTCTCTGGAAATTTGTAAAACGGGCATAACTTTTGCATACGAACTCGGATTTAAAAGGTTTATATATGAAAAATCATCTACTCAAAAAGTTACATCCGAATTTAATCGGGGGAACCCCGTTAAACATTTTCAAAATCCCCAAAAACCTAACACAAAAAAAGTTACGGGGCTTTCAAGATCTAGAGGCAAAAAAATTCAAATAAAAGGTTTTGAATTTTTTTTATTTTTTTTTCAAAAAATGATACGTAATATGACTGGGAAGTTTGAAATATTTTTCAAAATTTCATCATAGTCATGAACATGAACAAAGTCCTTGACATCAACAAGGTATAATAGGATTGATATGCTAGATATATCAACAAGTGTCTGTGAAGTGAGCGTGCTTGGGCAGGAGTAGTGTGAGGATGGGTGACCTTTTGAGAAGTTTGACCATGGAGTGCGATTTGACCTGAGATTAAGCATATTGACCCGAGATTAAGACATAATGACCTGAGATTAAGAAAAAACGAAAAAAATTGAATTTTTTTGAAAAAATTATTAAAAAAATCTGAAAAAAAAATTGAAAAAAATTGTTACTAATGGCGCACTTCTATGTGGTGCGCCATTAGTATACCAGATACTAATGGCGCACCATGGGCCATACTAATGGCGCACCACAGGTGCGCCATTAGAAAAAAATTCTAATGGCGTGATGCTAGTGGCGCACCAGTAGTGCGCCATTAGTAGCGAAAATAGGTGCGCCACTAGCAGCCCTTTTTCTAGTAGTGTGGTGTTGATGTAGAAGCCCTCCGTGATCGATGCCCCCTCCGGTGGAGCTCCGGAGCAGGCCCCAAGATGGGATCTCGTGGATACAGAAAGTTGCGGCAGTGGAATTAGGGTTTTGGCTCCGTATCTGATCGTTTGGGGGTACGTGGATATATATAGGAGGAAGAAGTACGTCAGTGGAGCAATAGGGGGCCCACGAGGGTGGAGGGCATGCCTGGTGGGGGTGGGCGCGCCCCCTACCTCGTGGCCTCCTGTTACGTGTCTTGACATAGGGTCCAAGTCTCCTGAGTTGTATTCGAAGAGAAAATCACGTTCCCGAAGGTTTCATTCCGTTTGGACTCCATTTGGTATTCCTTTTCTTCGAAACTCTAAAACAGGCAAAAACAGCAATTCTGGGCTGGGCCTCCAGTTAATAGGTTAGTCCCAAAAATAATATAAAAGTGGATAATAAAGCCCAATAGTGTCCAAAACACTAGATAATATAGATGGAGCAATCAAAAATTATAGATACGTTGGAGACGTATCATGACTAAAGTCAGGTCGGCTCGTTGAGTACCCGCAAGAACTACAAAAAAAATATACTACCGTGATGATACGTGTTTGTGACAGTAGGTCGCTTTTTTGTCATGGATGTACATCCATGATAAATTTATGACAGAATCAAGATAGTCATACCTGTGCTGTCGTAGAAGTGTTCCATGACATTACCAAAATTATCATCACGGAAGTGTCCACTTCCATGACGATAAATCGCGTGTCACAGAAGTGCTTTCGTCAAGGGTGACCGACACATGGCATCCACCGTAACGGAACGCCATTAAGCTATCGGGTCGGGTTTTGGATCCGATAACCCGTTAACAGCCCCGACCAATGGGGATTTTCCCCGTGTAAAATCATCATTGGCCGGAGGAAACACGTGTCGGCTCATCGTTGGGACAGATGTCAACCACTCATTGGATGGAAGGCGCCTATGATACATCGACACGTGGCATGGCCCAACAGAGGCCCATTCCTATGAAAAGGCCGGCCCGTTTGACTTGGTTAAAAGGTGGCGGGCCGGCCCATGGAAAGTCTGTTAACGGCCTATTCGCATATAGCCCATTTACAGCCCGCTAACCCAAGGCCCGTTACGCCCTATCCGAATTAGGCCCAGTAGCGTCATCTGGGCCATCCAATATGATTCTAGCCCGTTTTCACTTCTGGCCCATGTATGGCCCATGACGTCTTTCGGCCCATATGAGGCCCTATGTAACTCTTGGCCTATTAACGGCCCGTGGTGAAATTGGCCCGTAATGAACAGTGTATCACTTTACACCCATTAACGGCCCGTGGTGAAACTGGCCCGTAATGAACAGTGTATCACTTTATACCCATTAACGGCCCGTTATTCCGTTGGGCCGTTTCCAGCCCATGTTATCCTTCGGCCTTCTAAGAGCCCATTTATTCTTGGCTCATTTGTAGCATTCGTTTACTTACGGCCCGTTACTGTCATTTTTTGCTTGTGGGCCAAATTCAACCCGTGGTTACAGTCGGCCCGTTTGTGGTCCGTTAATACGTTGGGTCGTTTTCTTAGCGTCATCAAATACGGCCTATTAACGATGGCCCATTACGGTCGGCCCATGAACGGACGATTCCAACTCTAGCCCGTTTACGGCCATAATGCGGCCTGTTATTGGCCCATGTTTGGCCAATCGATCATACGGCCCGTATAAGGCCCATTGATGATACGACCCATAGAAGGCCCATTGTTTCTACGGCCCGTAGAAGGCCTACTGTTTCTACGGCCCGTAGAAGGCCCACTGTTTCTATGGCCCGTAGGAGGCCCAGTGTCACTACAGTAAATATTAGCCCATGGTTATTGCGGCCTAGTTTTAAAAAATAGGTTATTGCAGCCACTAGTTAACCGCGGAAAAAGAACTGCAATGACTACAAGCAAACAAATAAACAAGACAATAAGGAAATAAATAAGCAAACAACTAACGCTACGCTATCACGGCTATTACACATATTTCATCCACTAGGCATCAAAGTTCGCCACCAGTGCAAATATAGGGAACAAAGCAGCATATCATATACACTGGCCGTCAAAACTGGCCACCAGTGCAAATAAACGCGGCAGCAAAACTAGAGCATAACTGAAACAACTTCAGAAGTGCTCAAGAAACGTTATCCTGGGTACCCACCATGCCGGCACTAAGCTTAGCAAGCTAATTAGTTTTGTCCTGTTTGGCGCTAAAATCCTCCAACGCTTGTTGTTGCACCAGAAAGTATGCATCTGAATGCTCCAGGGACTTCCGCAGTCCTTCCGCTTCTTGTCGCAGCACAGCTGATCGATGTCTTTCAGCTTGTAGTTGAGACTCAAGAAACCAAACTGATTCAGACAGTGAGTTTGAATAGCTTGTGCAAGCGGTAGTGGCCAGTAACTCCAACACTAAACCAAGACAGGATGTGTCACTATCCTGAACCTTATCTGCATTACTTCCTTTACCGTTGCTTAATAAGGCACTCTTCCCCAATATTCTGTCAGCATTCTAAAAGAAGAAACAAGCAGACACATAACAAGTTTAGCATGTACTACTATATGAAACTCATTTCGGTGAACCAGTTCATTAGTAAGGTGGACAGGATTAAACTACCAAGTCTTCTATTGCCAAGTACTAGTACATAATAAAAGCATCAAACAAACATATATCTATGTCCTATGGTAGCAATGGAATCTTAAATTAGAACAGTTGTTCTTCAGGTTTAGGCACTTGTTCTACATGAACAGAGTACAGTAAGACGCAATAATATAATACTTAAAAATAAAAAATGAGCTCATAGACCTTACCACATTCTTGGTTCGGGACCAGTACAGAACAAGACGTTCCCAGTCATCATCCAGTAAATGTGTCTCAGGAGAACGTAAGGGAATTTGATGAGTTTCTTTGCCGGTGAAGTACGTTTTCTTCAGGTAATTCCGATACTGCCACCAAGCATTCTTGAAGATAGCAGAGGTATTAGCATAGGTTACCTCATCCAGAGTTTCCAAATCGGTCCTTCTCTATAGAGACAAATGGGAAAATTTGCTGTATTATAACCATCATGGAGGTAGGATGTATGGGACGAAGCAAAGTAATTGCCATGAATAACATTACTTACACATAACTCCTAGACAAACACCTGCAACTGGCATTTTCCTTCATCTTCAGTATAATATTTCCAAGATGGGAAGATACGCACATACGTTTTAACAACATCAAATGCGATAGATGCTAAACTACGACTAGATGGTTGTGCTTCCTCCACAAGAATAGGCCTACTAACTGGTGGAGTTGGGGTTTGCCGTGATAGTACTGGCCCTATGGACACTGGATATGGTGTTGTGTCAATAGGAACTGGGTTACTATCGGCTGGGGTTGGGGTTATATTGGGTGAAGCTGGTTCTCTGTCCATCGTAGTAGGGGTACAATCTGCGAGAGTTTGGGTTATGTGTGGTAGGGCTGGTTCTTGTGCATGTACAACCGGGGTGCTATTTCAACCAAGAGGTAGCACTGTTTTATTTGAAGGCCATGTTTTTAGTCCGCTAGATACTGGCATCACCCGCTCCAATTCAAATGGCTGATAAACAGGAAACATAGTTGAATGTACAGACATTGTATGAGAGACAGATGCAATAGATAGTGTGGAAAAAAGAGGGCATGAAATAGTTTACATGTATATTCTTTAACTAAAGCGGATAGCATGCCATAATTTCACATATATGATGTCTATCTAAACTAGATAGCATAGCATAACATAATTCAAAGATATGATGAATAACTAAACAGGATCGCATGACATAATTCACCTACATGTTGTCTAAGTAATTAGGATCGCATCATTTAATTCACATATGTGATTTATATGCTAAACAGAGGGCATTCAATATGATGTCTGAACTAAGAACATGGTGTTGAATATTGTGTATATGATGTCTAAACTATGCAATGCAAGACACCGTATGCATGATATGAGCAGTATAACCATGCCAAGTTAGAGCATTTACCTCAGTGGGGGAATATGACTGGTCATCTGTCTCTGAATCCATCTCTGAGGAGCTATCGGGACCCAACAAGAGATCTGCTTCGACAGGTAGCACTATCTGCTCTGAAGGCCTTGTTTTCACTCCAGATTTTTCCATCTCCCACCCAAATGGCTGATTCATAGGAAGAGTAGTTTAATGTACACACATTGTCGACAAATGGAAATGTAATGAAGAAAAGGATGGGAAACATATCATTCAAAAATATGATGCCTGGTTAAACAGGATGGCATTGCACATTCCACATATATTATGGCTGGCTAAAAGACATGAGACTGCATAATTCCCATATATGATATAGAAACTAAACAGGTGGCATTACAAAACATGTCTAAACTAAGAAGATGACATATATGATGTTAAAAGTAGGCACTACAAGGCAACATATGCATGATATGACTAACATCATCATGCCAAGGTAGAGCAAACACCTTGGGGGGTAAATAGGAGTGGTCAGCGGCGTCCGAATCTGCCTCAGAACAGATATCTTCCTCTGGATTACAATCTGGAGAGGGGTGGGGAGGGTTTTCCATTGAACCCACCATGGAGCGATGTCTGCATGACATTGTATTGCCGCGCAAAACTCTTCTCTTTTTCTCTACATGTTCAGCATGACTGCGTACAATATCTGACATGCATACGAAAAAAATATGGTGAGATTATGTAAGGAGAGCATGCAGAAATTTAGAGTGATGGTAACAACCAGTGGATCGATGTTTTTCCGTTGAACCAAAATAGCCCTAATGGATCGACGCGAATTTATAGTAATAAGTGATGCAACAAGTGTACAACCTCTTTGCCATAGCCGTGTCGACCTCAGCATCATTGGGTTGGTCACTGAAGTAGTTGAGGCAGAGGTGGCTGTCGGAGGTGTGGAGGAAGATCTAAGGAGTCTGTAGACGGCGTCCATGGCACTACTCTGTTGTGACGGATCGTTCTGTCGTTGGAGCAGCTCCGGTGAGCCGTAAGATGTCAAGGCTGAAGCAGCACAAGACAGACATCGTCAATCTCAAGTGGGATTCTAATAGCATCTCCAATAGATGATCTAAAATAGATGTAAAATTAACATCACCAAAAACCACCTGACTACAATAGATGAGGTAAAAACTGTTGACTCTAAACTTAACTGTCGAAACTGAAATTTACTGTGGAGTCTGAATGCTACTGTCGAAACTGAACGCAATGGTAGCAGAGAGGCACTTGACATGTAGTTTAGGGAGGGCCTGCAGTTCATCTTCAACCTGCACCCCCCCTGAGCCGCCAGCCACCACCGACCGAACCGCCGGCCCCAGTGCCGCCTCGCCGCCCCGAAACAACTCGCCACCGCGGCCCCGGCCAGCCCTCTAGGGCCCCGCCCCCCACCCTGAACACTAAGGTAGATAGTGGGGTACCTCTCCGGCGAGCCCCCGTCCCCGCTGCGGGTGGTTCTTCCTTAACTCCGACGAGCCCCCCAACCCCTGAAAATCGACTGACCCAAAAGTCGATTCAGTCGACTGAAGTGTGGCTTAATCGGAGCAGAGCAGCAGCACGAGCGAGGGGGAGAGCAACAGCAGCAGCTGGGCGAGCGAGCGATCGAGCGAGAGCCGGAGCAGCAGCAGCAGATCCGGCTGGTATAGACGCCGCCGCCGAAGGAGCCTCGCATTGGGGGACAGCCGCCGTGGAGATGTCACCCGCGGCGCCGGCTTCAAGGTTGCCGCTCCATGGGGGTGCGAGATGGAGCACCATCAGCGCCGGGAGGTCCAGTTAAGGAGAAGGTGCGGTGCGATGAGTGTACAACCTCTTTGGTGGCGCCGAGTAGGCCTCAGCTTCGTCCGAGGATTTAGTGAGGATGCTGCGGTTCCGGTGGAGCAGGTTAAGGCGGCGTTGTGGGGATGGAGCAGACACGATAGACGAGGCATTCATCGGAGCACCTCCTTAGAGGTGGAGGACGGGGTAGCTGAACCCGCGGGACGGTGAGATGGGCGACGGATCCTCATCCGGGGAGGTGGACGAGGGACGTCGAGCTGTTGCGCTGGACGATGTTGTCGTGGAAGCGGCTCCGGCTGGGCAGCGGTGACGTGGCGGATGGAGGAGGGTGGGGTTTCGCGGCTGGAGCGGAGAGGTTATGGCGGCCTGGGATTTCGAATGGCAAAAAGGGGGCAATGAGAGGGGGTGAAGCATGACTTAGGAACGCGCTTGTCCAAAATGTAGGGTGTGTTACAAAAGTACCCCCACCGATTTGAACTAGCGGCCCTTTCGGCTCAGGGTTAGAAGGGGGATTTCGCATGTCGGGATTTGGCAGCTGGAGGGAGTTTTCGCGCGCGTTGTAATTTCGGGATAGCAAGGCGCGGGTTGTGAAGGCGCCAGTTTTGGGAGCACGATATTTGAATTTTTGGGATATAACAAGACGCGGGTTGAATTTTAGGGACAAGCCTAATGTGTAGTAATATTGTACTTTTACGTACCAAATCAATTCACACTTCCCTCAACCAAAAAGAAAACGAAAAAAATAAAACTATTCACACCGCACAAAGAGAGAGTCTTGCCCCGTTTTTCAATGCTAACTTTGAGCAAATATTAGAACAATGATATATGACATGCAACTTACATAAAGCACACCATTAAATTCGTCTGTGAAAGGTTCTTTCAATGATATAATTTTCACATTGTGCATGTCATGTACTATTAATCTTGTCAATAGTCAAAGGCGGTCTTAAAAATCTCATTACGCCCTATATAGATGGAAGGAGGGAGTATGAATCCATGTTATGTCCGATTAAATCTTTTCGCTTGCTGTATAATGCATGTAACCTACTCATACCAACATTTTAGTGCATTCCAAATGTCTAAACTACCGCTGCAATTCGAACTAAATTTGAATTCGTTTCTCTATTTCAATAAGAATCTACAATCATGATTGTTGCCAACTTCAACCATCATAGTTTCCTTGCTATCCGCCAGATATAAATCAGACGGCCTATAATGCAGGATGGCTGGCACACCATCATCAACAACTCCGTTTTTATAAGAGTAGAGATAAGACATATTAAATGTAGTATACCATCATCACCGTTATATATATTCACACATCCGTCGGTTTGAAACACTATGATAAATTCTTCAAATATCCGAATTCGCTTTTTATAATGAAGTATATATGATCTCTATTCGTCTTTTACACCCACACAACCCTCTTATCTTTGTAGCTAGCACTAACTTTCTCTTGTGCATGCACACGCCCACATCCCTCTCACCCTCCCTCATCATTCTCTAGCTCCATCGCGCAAATTCGTCTTTTCACTTTAGGTCGTTCACCCACAGTGTGTGTAGGCCCCCCCAGCTCCTTCTTTACGGCACACATCGATCGATATGCCTCTCTAGCCAGGTGTGCCTAGCACAAACACAAGCTTCCCCTCTTCTCTTGTCACCGTCCATGCCTCACTTCCACCACTCTTTTCATCGTTCTCGTACTCGCACACTCCTCCCCCTAGATATAGTATGCCTCTCGTACCACCTCCTACATGCATCCCTCTCTCTCTCTAACCTTCTCCTCGTGCCTCATTTGCTTCTAACACACACATCCATGTATACCGATCGATCTCCCAACATATACCTAGATCGACTTTAACTACCCCCCCCATCGATCGATGTACCTCACAAGTTATGTCTCTCCTTTATCTTACAAAGGGCGATTGATCTTCCTATGTAGTTACGTGTGCTTACCACAGCCACATATTCCCCCCTCATCATTCGTGCATGCCTCCTGACCCGTCTCTCACACGCACGTGCACAGACAACAAGCAGCCATCTCCCCTCTTATTGATATTGCGGGCGTGCCCTCCGTTTGTCTAGCAAGCCTATCCCACCATTTGTTAGAAGCAACTCCACTACCACCCCCTCCAACACTCTAGCTCTGTCTCTCTCCCAACCTTATTCATCTCCTGCACATATGCATGGATGCCGACCGATCTCCCTTAATACATGAGGCAGATCGATCTCCTTAATACATGAGGTAGGCCTCTCTCCTCCTCCACACATATACCAGCCATTGTACCTCTATAGTTAATTGGGCCTCCCTCTTCCCCCACCACACACCGATAGTCAAGTGCTGCAGGTAGGTATCCATGCCACATAGACAAACTGCACATGTGCCATCTCACGTTCCAGTAGGCCAGCCACTCTATACCTTTGACGTGGGCACACACAAATTCGATGGCACTCTTTATCGATCGCGCACGCGCACACACACACACATCATCCCTCTCTTCGATTCTATGGACACCTCAAGCCAATGATACCTCTACTCTCTTCTCGTGGATCGCCCCCTCTATATATATGTTATATCCAGGACTCTATTTCACACACATTGCATATGTTAAATTTTTTGATTGACCCCCCCCACAAAAAAAACTCTCAAGAACCCACACACTATATCTCTCTAGGTTTGTATCTCTCTCACACAACCCCACGTAGGTGGTGTACGTATAAAAGAAGAGAGTAGGTGCACCGTGCACGTACTCACGCTTCGTGCCCAGCCACACCCGCACGGGTACACGTTGGAGCTCATTTCTCCGCAGAAGCTGAATTTGTTTTTTAAACATCAAGTAGCTAGAGGATCGAAAACTTATTTGCCCATTAGTGACTTGTCAGGGCGGTGGATTTTAGTTTGTACGATAATGCTGCATCCACCTAAAGTAACAAAAGTTTTACGTAAACTTCCTAGTAATTCCCTCTTCGTAGGTGCAGCATTACTCCTAACATTTGTAATATCAGTTTGAAACTTGTAGTATTGCCGTGTCCTATTCCTCACTCTGTGCATTTAAAAACCGAACCGAAAAACCATACTGAAAATAAACTGAACCGAACCAATTTTATGGTTTTTATGGTTTCTGGTTTCGGTATGGTATGAGCTTTTCATACCGATTTGAACTTGGTTTTATGGTATATACCGGAAAACCGAACGGTTAACCGAATAAACCGAAGTAAAAAATAAATTTATATTTCTTGAGATGAACAACCATACAAGTTGTCATTTTTCTTGTACATGAGTCAAATGCACTACTAAGCACGTAATTTTTTCTTGTGACATAGTCATTTTTCTATTTTTAAAATGCTAAGCACATCCATAACCATCAACAAATGAATCAATGCATGCATATATACTTATATATATATTCATATACTATTTGTGTAGAATAATATGTGTTTTGAGTCATAAATTTGCTAATTATTATTACGTCATTTCTAAATTCGCGTCAACTTTGGTTTTTATGGTATATACCGAAACCATACCAAAATAATTTGGTATATACCGAAACCGAACCGTATTTTAATTTCATACCATATTTACCGAAGTCTTAATACCGTACAAACTGAAAAACCGTATAAATCGAACCATGTAAACCGAATAAACCAAACGCACAGGGTGACCTATTCCTGCATTTTCAAAATCCTGTGAATCAAACAGGTCCTGAGTTGGTGATGATGTTGTGCCTCCCATCTTTCACCAATAGCCGTCGGATCTAGATCTGACGCATACAAACAAAGCTTCTCCATTTTTGCAAAAAGATGCCCGCACTTGTTCCCTATTTACAAACAACTCCTTGTCTCTCACAATCAGCCTCATCTCTGCCCCACCACATCTAGGAGTAGAAGGCCGTGGAAAAATCTGGTGCGATGGCCGCTGCCGGAGCCGTCCACCCCCAATCTTGGTGTTCCGTGCAATGCACGGGCATCTACGCACAGGAAATTATGTCGAACAGGGCTAGTTGTAAGCAGGCTAGCTCTACAGCCATGATGATAGTGACTGCAGATGGTGAGGCTGACTATGGTATGCCGAACACGGTGCCTATACTCAGGTGTCATCTCCGGTGCAGGGTCTTGTCACTTCACTGTGAGGAGCAGCACGTAATAATTTGACCAACGGATAGTACAGTGCTAGTACTAGTAGCACCACCGTCTGGATTTAGGAGTACTCCCACATCCATCTGGATTTTAGTATTTGACTAGCAATATCTAGTAATGCATGTCACCAACAATGTACTACTCCCTCTGTAAATAAATACATGGTGTTTTATTCCTATCGGCGAGAGAACTTAATGTTTTTTCCTACTCCTAACTAGAGTACTAATAGGATTACATGCAATGAACTAAACACTGCATGCCATGTTTGGTAGTCTCAAGTCATTGAAAGCATGCACGGCCCACATCTCTCATTGGTTGATATGTCACGAAATAAGAAACAAGGAGGGAGTTAATGCACCGTGCCTAAGTATTTTGTTATTATTTGGTTTTCGTAAGGTGACTTACACAACATTTTCGTTTACATGCATTAACATTTAATAGTTAAATCAAAGGTCAAAACTTGGCACAAAATGGAAAGGGGACCAATAAACCAGTAAACATCAAACTTCTCTTGTTTGGCCCCAACTAGAGGTCCGATGAGATGACTATACTACACCGACACGGAGGGGGACGTAGCTTCATTGACTTACGGCAACTACCTTTGGGTGAATGACACGTGGCCCCAGGGGGTGGCTGGCCCACCTATCATACAGCCAAAGGCAGGTGCAGTAGAGGGCCGAGGAGTAGTACAAAATCCTACGCACCTACGCACGCTAACCAAGGGCTGAGTGATCACTCGAATCGCAAGATCAGTTGAACTAGAAGCTACGCTGCACCCATGGAGGCGATGAGCGTGAGCATCAGCCGGCTGTGCCAGATGGTCCACGATGCCGGCCTATGGCCCGGCACCGAGGAACATCTCCAGGTAGTATTGCTTGAGGCCGCCAGGGCAAGGGGCCGCTTGGACGACAGCTTCGTCTCTTTGTTCGACGAGGTCCTCGTCGGTTTCCTCGACAAGTTCACCGTCGTCAAGAAGCTTGCCGACGACTTTGACGTAAGCCTCCAGTCGACGCGCCCAGGCTCTGCGATGCCCGCCACCCTCAACGGCCACTATGGTAACAACGTCTTCGACGCATTGCTCGCCCTGCGACTGCCCGCCGTCACGCCGGAGAATGTCCACCTCGAGGTCGCGCTCACCGCGCAGCGCCTGGCGCAGCAAGACACCATCGACATAATCACCCACGTCTACGCGCAAATCATCCACAAGGACTAGTACATGCAAGAGGAGGACGATAGGACGCTGGCCTTCTTGGAGCATAGGGCAACCTTGGACGGCACTGTTTAGATGCACGTTGAGCTCGCCGCCAACGCCGCTGTTCCTCACACGTCGGTTAGTGACCCGGCGCACTAGGGCGTGAGGATGTCGTTGAACGTTGATGGATCCGTATGTATTTTTATCTTTCTGTCAAATCCATGTAGTAGTATATGATACTACATTAATTATCTTACCTTTCGCATCAACTACATAATTTTCGTATGTACTCCATGCATGAACGGCGCCAGAACCAAACTTCTCATTACTCTAGGCAAAATTGTTATTTTCTATCTATCGATCGCGCCATGGAGCAGAACCAAATTTTACAAGTTACGAGTTCAAAAGGAAAAGCCTATTGTGTTCGCGTCGCACCCCCACACGGTTGGTCCGGCACGCCGCTCAAGCGGGAATGCGTGCGGTGTTGAATTTTCACTTACAAGTGGGACCGTAGTTGAGCAAACCGACTATCGGCAAACCCCCACCCCGCCCACCGCGCGATGGCTGAGAAAACAGGTGGGAGAAGAGATGGCTGTAGCATGGACTCCAAGAAAATTGGTGTCGAATGGGACTCGTGTGGGTGGCGTGTGTCGTACTGCTAAACATGAATGCTAGTTATGGCCCATGCCACCCCACTATGGCCCTGTGTGGATCATGGGGTTAGAGAGCTAGTTTGGGTTAGTTAGAGGCTCAAATAACCCAAAAGTATCCAAACAGGGAGGGTTAGAGCGGGTTAGTTCCATCTAACCCAACTATCCCAATGGAGAGGTGCTTATTTGGGTTAGAGTGGGTTAGAAAATAACTCTAACTCTAACTATGTTAGAGTATCCAAACAGGGCTTATATCGACCCTATATCGAGGTACGTAGAACAAATTTCCTGCAGTCCGTGCTCAGCCCTCCTCTATCTCTCTTCTCAGGCAGCCAGCAGACGCGCGGAGCCCATCGTCTGTTTGCTCACATGCGGCCCCACATGTCAATGAAAACGCAAGAGGACCCACTGAACCTGCACATCTTTCACCTCGACGTGCTGGTGATGAAAAACAAATCCAATAAAGATCTTTGGTGGCGCTTTTGGAGTTACTCAAGAGCAGTAAGATTCTATTTACAGTTTAACCCAAGATGCACATCTCGTGGCTTCAACTACCACTCTATTTTCTTTCATGACACGACCTGGATGCTGGATGTCCCACATGTCGGCAAAAGGAGGAAGAACCCGACCAAATCTTCGGTTCTGCTATCGGATGAGATTAGTGCACTTGTTGATACTCCTACTAGAATAGAGGCTAGACATGAGACTAGATGCGAGGAAGCAACATCTACTTCTTTACACTCGAAGAAGAAAGAAGCACACAAGATCGAGCCTCCGCAGATCAACAATGAATGCATCGAGAAGGCACTAATCCAACTTACAGGAGTAGTATAATGTATTCTTGTGGTTCTTGTTTTCTTTGGTCTTGCTTTTCTAGTCAAAATTATCATTGGAGTTCGTGCAAAACGGAGGTCCGTTTGGGGTAGTGCGTTGGAGTTGGCCTTACAAGTGGGACCGCAGTTAAGGAAACCGACTATCGGAAAACCCCCACCTCGCCCGCCACATGATGGCTGAAGTTAGGCTGGTCATAGTGGGATTAACTTAGCAAGTAACATAGCGCATTTCAAGACAAGTTTGCTTATGTGGCATATAGTTAATGAGGAGAGAAATGTTTGGAGTAACATAATATGTTACTATAACATAACGCAAACCAAAGCAAAATGAGTCTATAATGTAATAAATGCAATCATCTATGACACTACTTGTATGTTACTTTGCACAATGAAGGTAGTAACAAAGACTAGTGTCATATGCATGACACTAGTCTAAGTTACTCCCCACTATAACCAGCCTTAGAGAAATGACGAGGTTGAAGAGATTGCTCTAGCACGGACTCCAAGAAATAATATGTTGTCAGATGGATGTCGTGGTGGTGGCGTGTGCCGTACTCCTGGACGTGAATGCTTGTTCTGGCCCATGCCACCCTACTACTCCTACTACTTACTCCTACTAGTATATAGTATATTAGTATTGAGGATTCGATGTGCTGGTTACGTACAACAAACACATTAACATATGGCTACAGTAAAAACACCCGCCCGACGCACGAAGCATGTGAAGCTAGTACAAATTTAGAGAAGCGACTCGAAAGCCATTCATAAATTTAGTAAGTTTATCACAAGCATATCATTTTATTACATACAACAGGTCATCAACCCACATCGACAACGAGGATACATTATAAATACTAAAGTTTTCACCACACAAAAAATAACAAGCCATGAAATGAACTTCAACTCAACCATTCTGCGGCGTTGGAAACGCTTGCTTTGATCCACAAATGATTCTCTGGGATGGGCCATCTGTTGTCGATCTGGAGACGAACGCAGGACCGATCATCCAGGCTGAGGCGGCCTACTATATCAGTACAAGGGTAGGGAACCACCCAAATGTCCAAGGTATAGACACAGTTGCTTCTCATAAATGTGTCAGCAGCAGTTGGATCGCCTTTCACCATCATCGGATAGTTTTGTCCAAGGAAGAGCGAGTTTTCTCCAAGACTATCAATTCTGTGCCAGGGAGAAGGAGTTGGCGCTAGCACACTAGTATCCATCCCGAATACCATGCAACGGGTGTTGGAATAGGTCCGGAGAGTGCGGCCATGGGAGACACCTGTTTCCTTACCAGTAACATCATCAGTGGGTTGTATACACACAAGAAGAGGTGATCCATCAGAATTAGTTGCCAGGCGCCACAGAGTATATCGGCGTTGCTCGTCCTCATGCTCGTGATCATCACCATCGTCATCTCCCCCTTGGTTATAAAAATTTTCAAGTATAGGTGGTGGGATGTTCACAGGACCTTGGAAACACAAGAAGAAGCTTAATTAGTAAAGGGAAACTTGCTAACCCGCATGCATGGGGATGAAACAATTATAATTACGGTGGAAGACAAACGTACCGAAACTACTAGGATGCCATGCAAAAACAGTGCCACGAGTGGTGGCAGCAAACACAAGGCCCTCGTATTGAATTGCATCACAGTACTCATCCGTGTACAGAAACTGTTTTTTGAGCAATATCCATCGAGTCGAACCACGAAGGACGGCAACAAGCTTGTCGAAGATAGAAACAACTTGATAGTTGTTGTAATTCCAAGAGTGGTTGGGAACTCGACAAATTGCTATCTTCCGTAGAAGACTGTCACCATGATCGTATTTGAACGTGCGTACATTACCGGTGTGCTCAACCTCTGGGCAGTGTGCTGAGATTTTTGGAAGTGGAACCCGGTGATGAGTGTACACATTCACAAGTTCCCACTCGCAGTTGGACCCAATGTAAACAACCGAATCTCCATTTGCGCCCGCCCAAGCCTTGCCCTCGAGCGATGGCATCTTAACATCATACGTATCATTATCAAGCGGCATCAACTGGCACAGGGCGAGGCCTCCGTCGTGCCGGCGCCAGTGATCAGGGTCACGGCAAAGAAGATAGGGGAGATCAAACCGCTCCTTGACTCTTGGGTTCTTTGTAATGATGTTATTAGTTGAGTCAAGAATGGGCTTGAACGAACCTGCCATGCTAGCCGAGGTGATGATGTCACACCAATCAATGAGTTACTCCACCACGTCATCTTTCAGATCAGGGCAAGAATAACGGGGTCATTTCCGGCCTGTTCCCTCCATGGAGAAGACGATCGAACAATGGTAGAAGAAAGGGTGAAGGGCTGAAGGAAAATGGAGGAGGGAGAGGAAGAGTGTGCGACAGCAGTTCCAAATTGAGAGGGAAAGGCAAAGAGTCGATGGAAGGTTGCTATTTTGCCACGGTTCACGAAGAGGCGCCCCGGCCTACACGTCCATTCGGAAATACTAGGCTGTGCGGGACACTCTGGCCTATCTAGACAGCCTTTTCTTTTATGTTCACCACAGACCAGCCCAGTAGTTTTTTTTCTTTCTGAAAATGGCTAGCCCAGTTCTTTTGTGATTTGTCAAGTAAGTCGCTTTATCAGGCCTGCTGGGCTGCAAATCTTTCAAGACGAGGAGAGCTTCATTCGGCTGGCCGAGAAAATTGCCTATCAGTAATGAGAAATGGGTTGTACATTTTTAAAACACATCAAACCGGAAATTATTTTCAAATATCTTTTTTTCATTTCGAGATTTTAAATTGCATTGATTTTTATGCATGAACAATTTATTGGATTTTATATCGATATACATTTATTTTTAAAATCAGTTTGAATGTGACTTGAAATTTCGGAATTAAAAACAGTTCAGACCACACCGACATATGCAAAATTTCGTATAGTTTTTTAACCGTGGCCACAATATGGGCTGTAATGCTAACATAAAGAATATGGGCTCCAAAAAACCCATAAGAATTAGCAAATGGGCTGTAACTTATTTGAAATAATGGCAGATGGGTTGTATGCTGTTTTCCACAGATTTGAGGCTTTCCACAGATGGCATGTATACTGTTGGATGTCCATCCAACGGCCGTCGTGCTTCTTCAATCTCCGCTCTTCCTACTCCAGCCGCTCAAACAAGCGCCGGCAGGACTGCCTGCTCCCTCCTCCCCGCGGCCAGCTGTGCTGCCGCGCAGGCCTTGCCGCCCCACCGTACTCCCATCACTGGCCTAGCCATCCCTCTACTCACCCACACCTGCTGTTATTCTCCGGCGACGGCAGACGAACCAGTAAACCCGCGTACAGTCGTACTCCCCTCCGCGTGGGAAACAAAAACAACGGCCGAGTCTTCCCTACCTCCATGTCGTTCCCTTCCTAGGCCTCACCGTCATCCACCGCCCTGGTGCTCTCGGCGTGGCGTGGTCAGCGTGGTCAACGACCTACATGCATCTGAAGTGGACTGTATGTGGAGAGGCTGACAGCCGGGTCCACGGCCGCACGCAAGGAAATGCCTCCTTATTGCGCGCAAAACAAAGATTTCCTCCACCTGACATCTGGGACCCACCGAAATGGCCTCTGTATTTCGTGAAAAAAACGTTACCGTTGCTGACAGCTCGGACCCACCAGCTATATCTTCGCACAAAAAATGAATACTCCCCCTGCTAGCTGGGACCCAGTATAGTGGGCCTACTAAGTTGACGGGGACGAACGGCTTTGTCAACTTAGTCAATATGCACGATTCTAGCTCGACTGACCGTACGATGTCCATCCAATGGCCGTAGTGCTTCTTCAACCTCCGGTCTTCTTGCTCCAGCCGCCCAAAGCAGCGCCGGTAGTGCCGCCTGCTCCTGCCTCCCGTGGCCGGCTGTGCTGCCGCGGAGGCCTCACCGCCCCCATACTACTCCCACCACTGGCCAGGCCATCCCTCCACTCCACTCACACACACCCCCTGTTATTCTGCGGCGACGGCAGCGCAGCCGAACCAGTGAACCCTCGTACTCCTCTCCACGTGGGCATCCACTGCCGCGTCTTCCCCAGCTCCGCGTCGTCCCCTTCCTAGGCCTCGCCGTCGTCCACCGCCCTGGTGCTGTCGACGCGGCGTGGTCAATGTGGTCAACGACCGAATTCCATCGGAAGAATATTGAACGTGGAGAGGCTGACAGCTGGGTCCACGGCAGCCGCAAGGAAGTGCCTCTTATTACGCGGAAAATAATTTTTCCTCCACCTCACAGCAGGCACCCACCGGACACGTTTGCCCCTGACTGCTGGGACCCACCCGACGGGCCACCGTATTTCGCAAAAAAAACGTTCCCCCTGATGTCAGCTCGGACCCATCGGAAGTGCCTCCTTATTACGCATAAAAAAATGAATACCCCCTGCTAGCTGGGACCCACCTTAGTGGCAGGCTGACTTGTGGGCCTACTAAGTTGACGGGGATGGAGGGCTTTGACAACTTAGTAATATGCACGATTCTAGCTCCAGTGACTGTACGATGTCCATCCAACGGCCGTAGTGCTTCTTCAACCTCTGGTCTTCTTGCTCCAGCCGCCCAAACCAGCGCCGGTCGTGCCTCATGCTCCTGCCTCCCGTGGCCGGATGCGATGCGGCGGAGGCCTCACCGCCCCCTACTACTCCCACCGCTGGCCAGGCCATCCCTCTACTCACCCACCCCCTGTTATTCTGCGGCGACGGCAACATCACACCGCAGCAAACCAGTGAACCCTCGTATTCCTCTACGTGTGGGCATCCACTGCCGCGTCTTCCCCGGCTCCGCGTCTTCCCCTTCCTGGCCTCGCCGTCGTCCACCGCCCTGGTGCTCTCGGCGCGGCGTGGTCAAGTGGTCAAGGAATGGCTTCCATCGGACGTGGACTGTACGTCGAGAGGCTGACAGCTGGGTCCACGGCCGCAGCAAGGAAGTGCCTCCTTATTACGTGCAAAATAATTATTCCTCCACCTGACAGCGGGGACCCACCGGACGGGCCACCAGTATTTTGCGAAAAAAATCTTTTCCCCCTAACTATTGGGACCCACCGGACGGGCCACCGTATTTCGCGAAAAAAACGTCCCCCCCCCCCCGTTATCAGCTCGGAACCACCGGAAGTGCCTCATTATTACGCACAAAAAAATGAATACTCCCCTGGCTAGCTGGGACCCACCTTGCTGGGAGGCTGACTTGTGGGCCTACTAAGTTGACGGGGACGAAGGGCTTTGTGAACTTAGTCAATATGAATGATTCTAGCTCCAGTGACCATACAATGTCCATCCAACGGCCGCAGTGCTTCTTCAACCTCTGGTCTTCCTGCTCCAGCCGCCCAAAGCAGCGCCGGTCGTGCCGCATGCTCCTGCCTCCCGTGGCCGACTGTGCTGCCGCAGAGGCCTCACCGCCCCCTACTATTCCCACCGCTGGCCAGGCCCTGCGACGACGGCAGCCTCACACCGCAGCCGAACAAGTGAACCCTCGTAGTCCTCTCCGCGCGGGCTTCCGCTGTTGCGTCGTCCCCTCCCTAGGCCTCGCCGCCGTCCACCGCCGTGGTGCTCTCCACGCGGCGTGGTCAACATGGTCAATGAACGACTTCCATCCGAAGAGTACTGCACGTGGAGAGGCTGACAGCTGGGTCCACGGCCGCAACCCAGTTTTTTGTGATTTGCCAAGTAAGTCGCTTTGTCAGGCCTGTTGGGCTGCAAATCTTTCAAGACGAGGAGAGCTTTCATTCGGCTGGCTGAGAAAATGGCCAATCAGTAATGAGAAATGGGTTGTACATTTTTAAAACACATCAAACCGGCAATTAGTTTCAAATATCTTTTTTTTCATTTCAAGATTTTAAATTACATTAATTTTTATGCGTGGAGAATTTGTTGGATTTTATATTGATACACATTTATTTTTAAAATCAGTTTGAATGTGAGTCAAAATTTCGTGATTAGAAACAGTTCGGACCGCACCGAAATATGCAAAATTTCGTATAATTTTTTAACCGTTGCCACAATATGGGCCGTAATGCTAACAAAAAGAATATGGGCTACAAAAAAACCTTAAGAATTAGCAAATGGGCTGTAAATTATTAGAAATAATGGCAGATGGGATGTATGATGTTTTACACAGATTTGAGGCTTTCCTAAAAAAAGGTTGACGCACAAGCACTGACTGTTGGATGTCCATCCAATGGCCGTCGTGCTTCTTCAATCTCTGCTCTTCCTGCTCCAGCCGCTCAAACAAGCGCCGGCGGGACTGCCTGCTCCCTCCTCCCCGCGGCCGGATGTGCTGCCGCGCAGGCCTTGCCGCCCCACCGTACTCCCATCACTGGCCTAGCCATCCCTCTACTCACCCACACCTGTTGTTATTCTCCGGCGAGGGCAGACGAACCAGTAAAACCTCGTACAGTCGTACTCCCCTCCACATGGGAAACAAAAACAACGGCCGAGTCTTCCCTGCCTCCATGTCGTTCCCTTCCTAGGCCTCGCCGTCGTCCACCGCCCTGGTGCTCTCGGCGTGGCGTGGTCAGCATGGTCAACGACCGACATGCATCTGAACTGGACTGTACGTGGAGAGGCTGACAGCTGGGTCCACGGCCGCACGCAAGGAAATGCCTCCTTATTACGCGCAAAATAATGATTTCCTCCACCTGACATCTGGGACCGACCGAAATGGCCTCTGTATTTCGCGAAAAAAACGTTACCGCCGCTGACAGCTCGGACCCACCAGCTATATCTTCATACGCAAGGAACTGACTCCTTATTACGCACAAAAAAATGAATACTCCCCCTGATAGCTGGGACCCAGTATAGTGGGCCTACTAAGTTGACGGGGACGAAGGGCTTTGTCAACTTAGTCAATATGCATGATTCTAGCTCGACTGACCGTACGTTGTCCATCCAACGGCCGTAGTGCTTCTTCAACCTCTGGTCTTCTTGCTCCAGCCGCCCAAAGCAGCGCCAGTAGTGCCGCCTGCTCCTGCCTCCCGTGGCCGGCTGTGCTGCCGCGGTGGCCTCACCACCCCCATACTACTCCCACCACTGGCCAGGCCATCCCTCCACTCCAGTCACCCACACCCCCTGTTATTCTGCGACGACGGCAGCGCAGCCAAACCAGTGAACCCTCGTACTCCTCTCCGCGTGGGCATCCACTGCCGCATCTTCCCCGGCTCCGCATCGTCCCCTTCCTAGGCCTTGCCGTCGTCCACCGCCGTGGTGCTGTTGGTGCGGCGTGGTCAATGTGGTCAACGACCGAATTCCATCGGACGAATACTGTATGTGGAGAGGCTGACAACTGGGTCCACAGCAGCCGCAAGGAAGTGCCTCCTTATTACGCGGAAAATAATTATTCCTCCACCTCACAGCAGGGAGCCACCGGACGCCCACCAGTATATCGCGAAAAAAACATTTGCCCCTGACTGCTGGGACCCACCCGACGGGCCACCGTATTTTGCGAAAAAATCGTTCCCCCTGCTGTCAGCTCGGACCCACCGGAAGTGCCTCCTTATTACACACAAAAAAATGAATACCCCCCTGCTAGCTGGGACCCACCTTAGTGGCAGGGAGACTTGTGGGCCTACTAAGTTGACGGGGATGGAGGGCTTTGACCACTTAGTCAATATGCACGATTCTAGCTCCAGTGACCGTACGATGTCCATCCAACGGCCGTAGTGCTTCTTCAACCTCTGGTCTTCTTGCTCCAGCCGCCCAAACCAGCACCGGTCGTGCCTCATGCTCCTGCCTCCCGTGGCCGGCTGCGATGCGGTGGAGGCCTCACCGCCCCCTACTACTCCCACCGCTGGCCAGGCCATCCCTCTACTCACCCACACCCCCTGTTATTCTGCGGCGACGGCAACATCACACCGCAGCTAACCAGTGAACCCTCGTATTCCTCTACGCGTGGGCATCCACTGCCGCATCTTCCCCGGCTCCGCGTCATCCCCTTCCTGGCCTCGCCGTCGTCCACTGCCCTGGTGCTCTCGGTGCGGCGTGGTCAAGTGGTCAAGGAACGGCTTCCATCGGACGTGGATTGTACGTGGAAAGGCTGACAGCTGGGTCCATGGCCGCAGCAAGGAAGTGCCTCCTTATTACGTGCAAAATAATTATTCCTCCACCTGATAGCGGGGACGCACCGGACGGGCCACCAGTATTTTGCAAAAAAAAATCTTTTCCCACTAACTATTGGGACCCACCGGACGGGCCACCGTATTTCGCGAAAAAAACGTCCCCCCCCCCCCGTTATCAGCTCGGAACCACCGGAAGTGCCTCATTATTACGCACAAAAAAATGAATACTCCCCTGGCTAGCCGGGACCCACCTTGCTGGGAGGCTGACTTGTGGGCCTACTAAGTTGATGGGGACGAAGGGCTTTGTGAACTTAGTTAATATGAACGATTCTAGCTCCAATGACCATACAATGTCCATCCAACGGCCGTAGTGCTTCTTCAACCTCTGGTCTTGCTGCTCCAGCCGCCCAAAGCAGCGCCGGTCGTGCCGCATGCTCCTGCCTCCCGTGGCCGGCTGTGCTGTCGCAGAGGCCTCACCGCCCCTACTATTCCCACCACTGGCCAGGCCCTGCGACGACGGCAGCCTCACACCCCAGCCGAACCAGTGAACCCTCGTAGTCCTCTCCGCGCGGCCTTCCGCTGTCGCGTCGTCCCCTCCCTAGGCCTCGCCGCCGTCCACCGCCATGGTGCTCTCCACCCGGCGTGGTCAACATGGTCAATGAACGACTTCCATCCGAAGAGTACTGCACGTGGAGAGGCTCACAGCTGGGTCCACGGCCACAGCCCAGTTTTTTTGTGATTTGCCAAGTAAGTCGCTTTGTCAGGCCTGTTGGGCTGCAAATCTTTCAAGACGAGGAGAGCTTTCATTCGGCTGGCCGAGAAAATGGCCCATCAGTAATGAGAAATGGGTTGTACATTTTTAAAACACATCAAACCGGCAATTAGTTTCAAATATCTTTTTTTCATTTCAAGATTTTAAATTACATTAATTTTTATGCGTGGAGAATTTGTTGGATTTTATATTGATATACATTTATTTTTAAAATCAGTTTGAATGTGAGTCGAAATTTCGGGATTAAAAACAGTTCGGACCGCACCGAAATATGCAAAATTTCATATAATTTTTTAACCGTTGCCACAATATGGGCCGTAATGCTAACAAAAAGAATATGGGCTCCAAAAAAACCTTAAGAATTAGCAAATGGGCTGTAAATTATTAGAAATAATGGCAGATGGGCTGTATGCTGTTTTACACAGATTTGAGGCTTTCCTAAAAAAAGGCTGACGCACAAGCACTGACTGTTGGATGTCCATCCAACGGCCGTCGTGCTTCTTCAATCTCTGCTCTTCCTGCTCCAGCCGCTCAAACAAGCGCC
Source organism: Triticum urartu (assembly GCF_003073215.2). Lineage (NCBI taxonomy): Eukaryota > Viridiplantae > Streptophyta > Magnoliopsida > Poales > Poaceae > Triticum > Triticum urartu. Next base: position 579,305,558 of record NC_053028.1, read on the forward strand.
GGCGGGACTTCCTGCTCCCTCCTCCCCGCCGCCGGATGTGCTGCCGCGTAGGCCTTGCCGCCCCACCGTACTCCCATCACTGGCCTAGCCATCCCTCTACTCACCCACACCTGCTGTTATTCTCCGGCGAGGGCAGACGAACCAGTAAACCCTCATACAGTCGTACTCCCCTCCACGTGGGAAACAAAAACAACGGCCGAGTCTTCCCTGCCTCCATGTCGTTCCCTTCCTAGGCCTCGCCGTCGTCCACCGCCCTGGTGCTCTCGGCGTGGCGTGGTCAGCGTGGTCAACGACCGACATGCATCTGAACTGGACTGTACGTGGAGAGGCTGACAGCTGGGTCCATGGCCGCACGCAAGGAAATGCCTCCTTATTACGCGCAAAATAATGATTTCCTCCACCTGACATCTGGGACCCACCGAAACGGCCTCTGTATTTCGTGAAAAAAACGCTACCGCCGCTGACAGCTCGAACCCACCAGCTATATCTTCGTACGCAAGGAAGTGCCTCCTTATTACGCACAAAAAAAATGAAAACTCCCCCTGCTAGCTGGGACCCAGTATAGTGGGCCTACTAAGTTGACGGGGACGAAGGGCTTTGTCAACTTAGTCAATATGCATGATTCTAGCTCGACTGACTGTACGATGTCCATCCAACGGCCGTAGTGCTTCTTCAACCTCTGGTCTTCTTGCTCCAGCCGCCCAAAGCAGCGCCGGTAGTGCCGCCTGCTCCTGCCTCCCATGGCCGGCTGTGCTGCCGCGGAGGCCTCACCACCCCCATACTACTCCCACCACTGGCCAGGCCATCCCTCCACTCCACTCACCCACACCCCCTGTTATTCTGCGACGACGGCAGCGCAACCAAACCAGTGAACCCTCGTACTCCTCTCCGCGTGGGCATCCACTGCCGCGTCTTCCCCGGCTCCGCATCGTCCCCTTCCTAGGCCTCGCCGTCGTCCACCGCCGTGGTGCTGTCGGTGCGGCGTGGTCAATGTGGTCAACGACCGAATTCCATCGGAAGAATATTGTATGTGGAGAGGCTGACAGCTGGGTCCAGAGCAGCCGCAAGGAAGTGCCTCCTTATTACGCGGAAAATAATTATTCCTCCACCTCACAGCAGGGACCCACCGGACGCCCACCAGTATATCGTGAAAAAAACATTTGCCCCTGACTGCTGGGACCCACCCGACGGGCCACCGTATTTCGCGAAAAAATGTTCCCCCTGCTGTCAGCTCGGACCCACCGGAAGTGCCTCCTTATTACACACAAAAAAATGAATACCCCCTGCTAGCTGGGACCCACCTTAGTGGCAGGGAGACTTGTGGGCCTACTAAGTTGACGGGGATGGAGGGCTTTGACAACTTAGTCAATATGCATGATTCTAGCTCCAGTGACCGTACGATGTCCATCCAACGGCCGTAGTGCTTCTTCAACCTCTGGTCTTCTTGCTCCAGCCGCCCAAACCAGTGCCGGTCGTGCCTCATGCTCCTGCCTCCCGTGGCCGGCTGCGATGCGGCGGAGGCCTCACCGCCCCCTACTACTCCCACCGCTGGCCAGGCCATCCCTCTACTCACCCACACCCCCTGTTATTCTCCGGCGACGGCAACATCACACCGCAGCTAACCAGTGAACCCTCGTATTCCTCTACGCGTGGGCATCCACTGCCGCGTCTTCCCCGGCTCCGCGTCATCCCCTTCCTGGCATCGCCGTCGTCCACCGCCCTGGTGCTCTCGGCGAGGCGTGGTCAAGTGGTCAAGGAACGGCTTCCATCGGACGTGGACTGTACGTGGAGAGGCTGACAGCTGGGTCCATGGCCGCAGCAAGGAAGTGCCTCCTTATTACGTGCAAAATAATTATTCCTCCACCTGATAGCGGGGACGCACCGGACGGGCCACCAGTATTTTGCGAAAAAAAAATCTTTTCCCACTAACTATTGGGACCCACCGGACGGGCCACCGTATTTCGCGAAAAAAACGTCCCCCCCATTGTCAGCTCGGACCCACCGAAAGTGCCTCGTTATTATGCACAAAAAAAGAATACTCCCCCGGCTAGCTGGGACCCACCTTGCTGGGAGGCTGACTTGTGGGCCTACTAAGTTGACGGGGACGAAGGGCTTTGTGAACTTAGTCAATATGAACGATTCTAGCTCCAGTGACCATACAATGTCCATCCAACGGCCGTAGTGCTTCTTCAACCTCTGGTTTTCCTGCTCCAGCCGCCCAAAGCAGCGCCGGTCGTGCCGCATGCTCCTGCCTCCCGTGGCCGGCTGTGCTGCCGCAGAGGCCTCACCGCCCCCTACTATTCCCACCGCTGGCCAGGCCCTGTGACGACGGCAGCCTCACACTGTAGCCGAACCAGTGAACCCTCGTACTCCTCTCCGCGCGGGCTTCCGCTGTCGCGTCGTCCCCTCCCTAGGCCTCGCCGCCGTCCACTGCCGTGGTGCTCTCCATGCGGCGTGGTCAACATGGTCAATGAACGACTTCCATCCGAAGAGTACTACACGTGGAGAGGCTGACAGCTGGGTCCACGGCCACAGCCCAGTTTTTTTGTGATTTGCCAAGTAAGTCGCTTTGTCAGGCCTGTTGGGCTGCAAATCTTTCAAGACGAGGAGAGCTTTCATTCGGCTGGCCGAGAAAATGGCTCATCAGTAATGAGAAATGGGTTGTACATTTTTAAAACACATCAAACCGGCAATTAGTTTCAAATATCTTTTTTTTCATTTCAAGATTTTAAATTACATTAATTTTTATGCGTGGAGAATTTGTTGGATTTTATATTGATATACATTTATTTTTAAAATCAGTTTGAATGTGAGTCGAAATTTCGGGATTAAAAACAGTTCGGACCGCACCGAAATATGCAAAATTTCGTATAATTTTTTAACCGTTGCCACAATATGGGCCGTAATGCTAACAAAAAGAATATGGGCTCCAAAAAAACCTTAACAATTAGCAAATGGGCTGTAAATTATTAGAAATAATGGCAGATGGGCTGTATGCTGTTTTACACAGATTTGAGGCTTTCCTAAAAAAAGGTTGACGCACAAGCACTGACTGTTGGATGTCCATCCAACGGCCGTCGTGCTTCTTCAATCTCTGCTCTTCCTGCTCCAGCCGCTCAAACAAGCGCCGGTGGGGCTGCCTGCTCCCTCCTCCTCGCGGCCGACTGTGCTTCCGCGCAGGCCTCGCCGCCAGACCGTACTCCCATCGCTGGCCTAGCCATCCCTCTACTCACCCACACCTGCTGTTATTCTCCGGCGATGGCAGATGAACCAATAAACCCTCGTACAGTCGTACTGCCCTCCGCGTGGGAAACAACTACCGAGTCTTCCTTACCTCTGTGTCGTCCCCTTCCTAGGCCTCGCCGTCGTCCACCGCCCTGGTGCTCTCGGCACGGCGTGGTCAACGTGGTCAAGGAACGACTTCCATCGGACATGGACTGTACGTGGAAAGGCTGCCAGCTGGGTCCACGGCCACAGCAAGGAAGTGCCTCCTTATTACATGGGAAATAATGATTCCTCCACCTGACAGCTGGGACCCACCGGACGAGCCACTTTTTTTCGCGAAAAAACGTTTCCCCCTGACTGCTGGGACCCACCAGCTACATCTTCGCACGCAAGGAAGTGCGTTCGGGCAAAAAAATTGATTCGCCCCCTGACTGCTGGGACCCACCAGCTACATCTTCGCAGGCAAGGAAGTGCCTGATAGTCGGGACCCACCTGGTCGAAGCATACGTAGCGTTGTCATTCTGGTCACGAACGTGTTCGTACATACTGGTCGATGTAGAGGCGCGCACGTGTCGTAGTAGAGGCGCGCATGTAGCAGGTACACGTACGTACAACGGCCAGGGTGCAAGAAAGAAAATACGGCCACATATGTGTACATACGGGCGGGGTCTCGAACGCCTACTCGCGCATACATACGGCGAGGGCTCGTGTACATGGCTGGGTCAGAACGGAGAAACAGCGTCGTCGTCGTGTTCATGGGGAGGCAACGGAATGCGTCGTGTTCATGGGGAGGCAACGGAATGCGTCGTGTTCATGGGGACGCAACGGAAGGCATCGTGGTCATCAGGAGGCAACGGAACGCGTGGGAGCCAACCGGCTGGGTCGGAACGGAATGTGTGGTCGTGTTCATCGGGAGGGCTTGGACGAAACAGGCGATGGAAATGAGGCCTGGCGTACCGCACAACGGAGGAAACGGACCTCCTACGTTCGGAACGGGGTCCTGTTGATCGGGAGGGGTCTGGCGTACCGCAAAACGGAGGAAACGGACCTCCTACGATCGAAACGGGGGTCCTGTTGATCGGGAGGGGTGTGGCATACCGCAAAACGGACAAAACGGACTTGTGTTGGAGCGCTACGGTCGAAACGGGGGTCCTGTTCATCGGAGGGGTGTGGCATATCGCAAAACGAGACGCCACGGGATACTGTTTATCTCCACCGTCGACCCCCTCCAGCCTCCATGATCTACTGTTCATCCACCGTCGACCTCCTCCAGGCTCCACCTGCGACTGTTCATCCACGGGCTCCTGTTCATCCAGCCTCCACTGCGCGCTACTCCACCGGCTACTGTTCAACCAACGCTCTCCATGGGCTCCTGTTCAACCACCCCTCCATGGGCTACTATTCATCCTGCCCTCCACCGTCTACTGTTCATCCTACCCTCCACGGGGTGGTCCTGTTCATCCAGCCCTCCACGGGGTCCTGTTCATCCAGCCCCAACCGGCTCGATCGATCGGGGTCCTGTTCATCCAGAGGCAACACCACGGGGTCATGTTCATCCACCCCCACCGAGAACTGTTCATCCAACCCCCCTCCCCCCGCAATGCTCACTGTTCATCCAGAGGCAGCATCGATCGGCTTCAGTTAGCAGCAGTAGCGAAGGAATCGCTCGATCGGGTTCAGTTAACAGCCATCGATCGATCGCTCGGGTTCAGTAACGCGTAGCCTGCAGTGCAATCGCTCGGGTTCAGTTAGAGCCCAACACCTCGCTCGGGTTCAGTTAGAGCCAATGCCTTGCACACATGCGCGTACGTGTACGAGAGAAACGCGCATCGCTTGGCCCCCAAACTCCCACCATAACCAGGAACTCCCCGAAATTTTCCTCCCCTCGCTTCTACCACGGTTTTTTCCGTCATGGACGGCCCAAAGAATGTCATGCAGCTACGTCTCTGGCCCGCCCAGGACGAAAAGCCCATTTTCTGTCGTGATTTTTTGCCATAGAGGTAGGAGCCCACCACATCTATGATGATACCAGGTTTTGTCACAATTATCGTCATAGAAGTGTCATATGTATGACAGAAATTTTTTTCGTTCGGCCCAAAATGTCATGGATGTGTCTTTTTTTTGTAGTGAAGTGATTCCGATGTTGGGGGTTGAAGGGGCAGGTGGTTCCACCCAGGTAGTGGTGGGCCTGGGTTCCCGACGGCCCCCGACTGTTACTTTGAGGCGGAGCAACAGGGCAGGCAGAGACCACCTAGGTGAGAGGTGGGCCTAGCCCTAGTCGGCGTTCACGGTTACTTCAAAATAAAACACTTAATGAGATATGGGTATTTGATCTGAGTCTGGCCACTGGCCTATACGCACTAACCAACTACGCGGGAACAGTTATGGGCACTCAACGTCGTGGTATCAGCCGAAGCCTTCGTGACGTCGGCGACTGAGCGGCGCGCGCCGGGTTGGACTGGAATGCCTGCTCTTGTATTAGGGAGGCTAGGTCTGCTCGCCGGCCGCATACACAACATGCAGGTGTGCAATCGGCGATGGGCCCAGACCCCTGCGCCATAGGATTTAGACCGGCGTGCAGACCTCTCTGTTGTGCCTAGGTAGGGCTGCGACGTGTTGATCTTTCGAGGCCGGGCATGACCTAGGAAAGTGTGTCCGGACAAAGGGGATCGAGTGTGTTGGGAAATGTGGTGCACCCCTACAGGGAAGTTAATCTATTCGAATAGCTGTGATCTTTGGTAACGGGACGACTTGGAGTTGTACCTTGACCTTATGACAACTAGAACCGGATACTTAATAAAACACACCCTTCCAAGTGCCAGATACAACTGGTGATAGCTCTCTCACAGGGCGACGAGGGGAGGATCATCGGTTATGATTATGCTATGCGATGCTACTTGGTTAACTTACCATCTACCCTCTTCTTCTGCTGCAAGATGGAGGTTACCAGAAGCGTAGTCTTCCATAGGACTAGCTATCCCCCTCTTAGCCCGGCATTCTGCAGTTCAGTCCACATATGTTACCCCCTTTCCATTTGATACCAATGCATACATATGTAGTGTAGCTCCTTGCTTGCGAGTACTTTGGATGAGTACTCACGGTTGCTTTGCTCCCCCTTTTCCCCCTTCCTGTACCCGATTGCTGCGACCAGACGTTGGAGTTCAGGAGCCAGACGGCACGGTCGATGACGACTGCTACTACTCGGGAGGTGCCTACAACTACGTGCAGGCCGCTAATGACGACCAGGAGTAGTTTAGGAGGATCCCAGGCAGGAGGCTTGCGCCTCTTTCGATCTGTATCCCAGTTTGTGCTAGCCTTCTTAAGGCAAACTTGTTTAACTTATGTCTGTACTCAGATATTGTTGCTTCCGCTGATTCGTCTATGATCGAGCTCTTGTATTCGAGCCCTCGAGGCCCCTGGCTTGTAATATGATGCTTGTATGACTTATTTTATTTGTAGAGTTGTGTTGTGATATCTTCCCGTGAGTCCCTGATCTTGACCGTACACGTTTGCGTATATGATTAGTGTATGATTGAATCGGGGGCGTCACAAGTTGGTATCAGAGCCGACTGCCTGTAGGAATCCCCCTTCCACACTCCTTGGCCGAAGTCGAGTCTAGACATTGCAAAACTTTTTACTAACATGGCTGTGTGTCTTACGGGCCCACGTCGCCATTTGGGTGGTATTAGGATCTTTTACTCCTCGATCTTTACTCTAGGACTCTGAACTCTCTTCTAGTCGGGTTAAACGAATTTACTAACTCTAACATTAGGATCCAGTGATCACGTTCACCCCAAAGTTGGATAAGCCCTAGTTATTATTTAGAGCAGTATATTGAACATTATCCACACTGTTATTTGACTCCTGTGAAACATCTTTGTTTTCAGGTGGAACCCATAAGACAGGTCGCGCGCCACAAGACGGCCATTGGTGCCTCGGGATCGCCTGCTGTGTTGGTTGAGATGATGACCTATCTGGTTTATCGCTGGCACCCTAAGTACACCGTCTACGAGGAGTACCAGGACTTCAACCAGGAGCAATACCGTGCCATCGTCCACCTCTACTCTCGAGAGTATGACTCTGCTACCGTGCTGCACACTACTCATGGTGTTGGAGTGACTATCGACATGGCGGTCCACGATGCTGCTTATGCTGCTCTGACACGTCTTCATGGAGAGTATCGGGAGTTGGACACCTCCCCTTTCAGGCACATTGCTATCACATCCGATGTTGGTGCGGAGGGATACTACACTACTGCCTACTCCACTGTCACCCGAGAGCCCTTCTACCATCAGAACCTGGTTCTGCACGTTGATGGGCTGGATAGAGCTAACCGAGCTCTTCGTCACGAGTTGTACACCACCCGTCAGCACTTGTACCGTGCTCTGACATTGTTGCAGCCCTCTGTCCGATCTGGTGATCTCTCGCGTTCTGTGATCTACCCTGCGAGGACCATGATGCCCCAGGGCATCGGCAGGCCAGATGTGGGAGGCTACTCTCCCGCACTTGGTCCTCTTCTGCCACCCGCGCGTTGGGTTCCGCACCAGAGTATCCACGGACCCCAAGCTACTCACGTGGAGGACTTCCCGTCGCGTCACTACCAGCTGTCAGGCTACACCTACCTCCAGAGTTCCTCCTGGGACTGATGTAGGCTTGCTTGTTAGTATTAGATGCGTTCACCGCGAGCCTTCGTGCCGCCTGTGATGTTCTTAGTCTATGTACTAAACTCTGTGTATCAAACTCTATGCATGATCTCTTTTGTAAGATATGCCAACTACTATGTAGTATCTATCGTGTTCCTTTCATTATGCATGTTTCATCATGAATGATTCTTGTCCTTGCAATTTCTCAATGTTGAACTACCCATGTTATAAATTAGCAGGATGGTTAGACCAGGTGGCCGTGGTCGTGGTGGCCATCCCCCACCACCGCCTGAGTACATGCACTACTGGGAAAAGGCATGTTAGTGGCGCACTAGTTTTGCCTACTAATGGCGCACTACTGGTGCGCCACTAGCATCACGCCATTAGAATTATATTCTAATGGCGCACCACTGGTGCGCCATTAGTATCTGGTGTTCTAATGGCGCATCACATAGTGCGCCATTAGTATAGCCCACAGTGCGCCATTAGAATGCCTCCCAGGGGGCCATATGTACCCATGTGCTTTGGCATACTAATGGCGCACCAGTGGGTGATGCGCCATTAGTGTGATTATCACAGTGCGCCATTAGTGTCTTGTGTGGTGCGCCACTAGTATGAATATTAGGGATTTTTTCATTTCTTATATTTTCACAGGTTACAAAATATATTATTGTACATAATTTAGACAACAGCACACAACAACAGCAGATTCATCAAATACAATAGAAGATTAGTCTCTGAATACAATTCATCATATTAGTCTCCGAATTCAAAAGACCGAACTAGAACATTACAAGTCTCGAGACCGTGAGTACCGAGTTTGTTCACAGTACAAGTCGATATCGATCATCTAAACTACCATCACATAGAAGAGAGCTGCGATCATCACGATGAGCATCATCGTGACGAAACCGGTCTTCATCCGGTTCCTCCAACGCTCCCTCCTCTCTCCCGCTAGATAGCGGGCGTATCTAGATTCTGCCTCCGCCCTAGTGGTGTACCCTTTGTAACTGTTACCGCTAAAACGGTGTACCTGTTTCTGACACTCCTCCCAGTCGTCATAGACTCCGGGAACCTTACCCTTGTACACGACATACGACGACATCTCTATTGTCACAGCCCTAGAATTTGATTGCAATTAGTTTCATAAGCATCCATGCATCATGTCTATATTTGTTTGAAATTTGAAATGGGGATCACAAGCCCTAGCACTAAATGAAATGCAATTAGGATCAAAATAAAAATATTTTCAATGAACCCAGAATGCCCTTTAGAAAAGTTCATTATTTTTTATAAAGGTGAAAACCTCTGCCAAAAATGATGCACATATTTTTAGGCCATTCTGGATTTTTGAATAACCCATATTGTATTTGAATTGGGGCATTTAAATACTATTAATATTTTTAAATGCTCCAATAATTCTGAAAATAGTTAAGGGCCTCTGTAATAATTCATTTAATGCCCACAATTATTTTCAGGATTTATTAAAATGATTTGGGTTATAAACTAAATCAAAACAAAAAAACATAAATAGAAAACAGAAACCGAATTAGAAAGAGAGAAAGAGACTTACCTCAGCCTACCTGGCGGCCCAGCCCACCAGGCGCTCTCCTGTCGCCTTCCTCCTCCCGCCAGTAGGCGAGGGCGTGTGCCCGACACGCGCAGCCACACGCCTCGGCCACCTCCCGCCAGTAGGCGAGGGTGCGTGCCCGACGCGCGCAGCCACACGCCGCGGCCACCTCCTGCCAGCTTGCCACCTCCCGAACATCGCTATGGACGCCACGCACCCCCTGACCCCCTCGCTCACTCTCTTCTATCCTCATCCCCGTTCGCTGGCCACGCGCTCCCTGCCGTCCCCTCGACCGCCCGTCGTGTTGGAGAGCTCCGCCATGTTGTCCTCTTCGTCCTCGACGAGCCACGCGAGCCGGGAGAGCCTGGAACATCGCCACCGCCGTCGTCTTGATCGTCGGCCGCCCGAGATCGCCGCCGTCGTTTTGTCATCACCAAGTCGTCCCGGAGCCCACTGAGACTGCCGTCAACACCACCGTGAGCTCCTCTTCAATTCCCCTCTCTCCCCGCGCGATTTTGCTCACTCTAGCCACGCCAATCGCCGGAGCCGTGAGCTTCCGGCCGCCGTCCATGTCGCCGCCGCAGCCATAGTCGCTGGTGCTCGCATTCGAGCGTGTCACCGAACTCACCGTGCTCCCAGGAGCCGATAACGCCCACCAGCTCGCCCTCTCATGCACCGTAGCACCACTTTCCGCTTGTGCCCGAGCTCCGGCCGCCGCCTCGCTCGCCGCCGTCGCCAAGTCCGGCCTCCCCAGCACGAACTGATGCCACGGTTCGATGCGCGCACACACCAGCTACGCATAGATGCCCTCGGCCGCCGTTTTGGTCGACGGAGCACGAAACCCGCAGCTCTCCGCCGCGTCTCGCCTCGCCGGCGTTGAGTCGCCGGCAGGTGTTGATCTAGTTGACCCGGGTTTGACCCCGCTGACCAGGGGGTTTGACCACCCCTGACTCGCTAACATGCGGGCCCAGCCCCTTAAATAATTTAGGTTAGATTTAAGTTAAACGTTAATTAACACAGATAGTTAGTTTAGCCACTAAGACGCGAATCCCACTAGTTAGTTTGACCTGGGCCGCGCCAGTTGACTTGCTGATGTCACGATGACACAATGCTGACGCAGTTAATCGTTTTCTGGATTAGAAAAATAATCCGGGAAATTTCAAAAAATGTTCAAAACTTCTAAAAATCATAGAAATTCAACCGTGGCTCCAAATGAAATAATTTATATATGAAAAATTATCAAAAAAATCCAATCTATCCATTTATGCTAATTTCATGCATGATCAACCAACTTATACCCACTGTATAAGTGAAAACATGATAATGGCATTTTAAATGCTAAATATGGACTTTGCATATGAACCCTTGGTCCATATGGACTTCATTTAAATTGTTGCTAGATGCATTAGTGCAAATCATAACATTATTGCCATGTCACATTCATGCATCATATTGTTGCATTGCATTGATTGTGTTTCCTCTCTGTTGCCGGTGTTTGTCCCCTCTCAGTTGACGACGTTCCGACGATTTGATCGATGACACCGATGAAGATCTATACTATCTTCAGAAGTGACAGGCAAGCAAAACCCCCTTGTCCATTCCGATACAATCCCACTCTCTTGCTCCTGCTCTCTTTTACTGCATTAGGACAACAACGTTTCAACTATTACATGCTGCGGTAGCTGAACCCCTTTCCTCTGCATGACCTGTCATTGCCACAGTAAATAGATGAAACCCACTAGCATGAGTAGGAGTTGTTTGAGCCCTGATGTGCCTACTCATTAATGCTTGTTTGTCATGCCTGCTACTTCTTACAGTTGAGTCAGGTCTGGTTCATCGGAGATGAATTGGAAGGGTGATGAACATGTCCTACTGTGTGTGAGCTAAGTGTGTGAACATGATTTGGTAAAGGTAGCGGTGAGAGGCCATGTAGGAGTACATGGTGGGTTGTCTCATTGCAGCCGTTCTCAGGAACTGAGTTCTGTGTTTGTGATCCATGAACAGTTACTACCACACATTGGGTTCCGGTAACTCGGCCCCTCTCGGCTTATTAATCAACTCGATCTCTGTCCAGGAGTTGCAACTAGTTTCTGGTGTTTGTAGGTAGTGTTAGTAGTCTACCAAGTGGCACCCGGTACAGGTGGGCTTGGGACAGACTAGGCATAGTGGCACGGTGTACCAAGTGGCACCCGGATGGTGGGCTTGGGAACCCTGCACACATCATTTGGGGCCGTGAGCGACACCCCGGCCTGATCTCCTTGCGGATGGAACTCGAATAGGTGATAAACCTGGACTAGAGACTTGTTGGTTAGTCAGGTCGTGGCCGACTCCCTCGCCCGGCTTCCGCTTGAAGGTTGCCGAGGTACATGACGTGTACAGGGCGATAAGTGGCGAGAGCGTGTGTGAAGAAGTACACCCCTGCAGGGTTATCATTATCTATTCGAATAGTCAGTTTCCTCGGATATGGAAACTTGGACCCCTTGCATAGTTCATAGAGAAGTGAAAGTGGATACTCTAAAATGCGCAAGATAAGCGTGAGTGCTATGGATGGCGTTCTCGTAGGAAGACGGGAGCGGATCCATAGTGGTGTATTGATATGGTGAATATGTGGACTCGTGTGTGACACCTCAAAAGAGTTACTTGCAGTCGTAGATCAGGATAGCCACCGAGTCAAAGCTGGCTTGCTGTAGTTAAACTCCACCACCCCCTTTGTTGATACTGATGCATATGTAGCTAGTTCTGATGTAAGTCTTGCTGGGTACATTTGTACTCATGTTTGCTTATTTTATGTTTTGCAGAGAGACTTCAGTCTCGCTAGTAGTTCCACGTGGACTTCGATGTTTAGCTTGTTACCTCATCTACGATCTTGTACCCTTGGGAGGGTCTTGTAGATAGTCAGGCTTCTGAGCCTTCTTCATTTGTAGTTGTCTATACTCAGACAAGTTAAGCTTCCGCATGTGCTTGTTGCTTGTATGCTCTGTATGTTGGGTCATGAGACCCATGTTTGTAATATCTCGCTCCTCGGAGCCTAATGATTAATACTCTGAGTCGTAGAGTCTTGTTGTGATGTTGTATTGCACATATTGAGCATATTGTGTGTATGATTGAAATGCTTGGTATGTGTGGGATCCGACAACCTAGTTGTTTATCCTTGGTATCCTCTCTTATGGGGAAATGTAGTCTTGTGCTTCTATGAGCCATAGTAGTCCGCTACAGCCCGGTTCACCGGAGTCCTGCTAGCCCAGCACTACTGCTCCGGAACACTTGACTGGCCGGCATGTGATTCACTTCGTTCCTATGTCTTTCCCTTCGGGGAAATGTCACGCGGTGACATCCGGAGTCCTGCCTAGCCTGCTACAGCCCGGTTCACCGGAGTCCTGTTAGCCCAGTGCTACAGCCCGGATTCACACGCTGCTAACCGACATGCTCGATGTTGATTCATGTATGCCTGTCCCCTAAGTTAGTGCCACTTTGGGTTCACGATTAGTCATGTCAGCCCGGGTTCTCTGTCATATGGATGCTAGCGACACTATCATATACGTGAGCCAAAAGGCGCAAACGGTCCCGGGCCATGGTAAGGCGATACCCGTGGGAATACCGTGCGTGAGGCCGCAAAGTGATATGAGGTGTTACCGGCTAGATTGATGTGACTTGGAATCAGGGTCCTAACATCTATGCACAAGCCAAACAACAGACAATACATAAGCAATATATAAGTATGCAACAAAAGGATCGGAAGAGAAAAGCAAGGCATTAATAGCACGATTCATGGTCCTACTAATAAATAGCATCGATTACATCTAAGTCGAACGACTGTCCAAACCAAAGAGACATACAAGTTCATTAAAGTTTAATTACAATATGAGCCAATCAATGTTTCAGAACTACACATAGCATCACTACTGTCGACTCGACTCATGGGACCGGAGCGTGGATGAAGCCGTCGTCTGTCTTGATGGTCATGAAATCGCGGGCGTTGTCAGCCTGCATTTGTAGTGTTCCGTCTATCTCACTGTTGGACGGTTGATATCTGAGGTAGAACTGCCCCGAGGTATGAAGGACATCTTGATGGATGATGTCCGCAAACTCCGACTGGACGCGAAAGAATTCTTGTCTGATGCCCGCGTCCTGGATTTCCAACAAGCTCGCGACCCAATCTTTGAGATTATCTGGTAGCAGAAGGTGATGATGGTCCCTTACGATCGCCCGCATGTGATGGAGGGCGTAGTAGGCATCCTTCTGACCGCCAGGCGGCTGCTTGATGTAGTAGAACCTAGTATTGGGGGCAAACACGTGCTTGCCGTACCTACGAACTGGCCTGGTGAAGGTGCCTCCAGATTTGGCGTAGCCCGGAAGAACATCATCAAGAACTTTCTTCATATTTGTGTAGTCCATCTTGGAGTCACGGTTCGGGTCGAAATACGTGGCCATGGAATATTTCGGGCTTAAGAGGATGAGTGTGCAATGTGTGTCACTGCACAGAAGACGGAATGTTAGAAAAAAAGAACAATCGAAATCTAAGAAATCATATGTTACGGGGAAGTTAAGGGATGACTTACTCGGGAAAGTAAGCCACGAGGAAGTTATCCTTATCTAGGTTTGCCAGAATCACGCCTTCAAGGTGTGAACTTGCGACTTGGAGGTCCCCAGCGCTGCCCAAGAGCTTGGCACGCATGTAGAAGGGGTCGACTATCACGATGTCCGGGGTCTTGTCTCTAATGATCCGCATCTCCATACTCAGCAAAAACAGCCGAACGAAGGTGTAGTGCAGCGGCTGAAGGTTAAACATAGCAAAGATGTCATCAAACCGCAGGACGATCGTACCCCGATGGCGCCATCCACAAAGCCCTTGCCCTCTGGCACCTTGGCCACGAAAACCAGGTATGCCACATCATTCTCTCTGAGACGCCGCTTCTCCAAAGAAAGAACACTGTCATGCAGACTCCGCATAGCATCGGTCCAAAGAAAGAATTCGTCATCGTACCCATGTTTGGCAAAGTACTTATCGACGTTGCTAAATGTACGGCCATCATCGTTGTCGTCGTCGTCCAGATCCTGCGCCATATGCATGTTCGGATCCTGTGCCATAGGGATGTCTGGCATGTCCGGTAGCGTTGCGGCGGTCTTGCCATGGCTTGGCGCCGACACGACTGGCGGTGTTGTCTTTGGGGTGGTGTCCCCCGCCCCCAAACGAATCTGGCTCTTCGGCCAAAGCAGGGGCCAGCTTAGGCAGGCGCTGAGGGTCATCAGATCATCTTCGTCGTCCCCAGCGGGTTGAATCAGAGGTAACAACTCGTCGTAGCCTGGCAGCACCCGAACCAGTTGAACCCTATACACGGTGGGTGGCATCGGTTTACCGTGGAACACGGCGTTGCCCGGTTGAACAATTTTTCCCTTGGCGACATCGACCAACTCGTCGTTCATGAAGTGCAGGAGAGTGCACGGAACGTCGGCGGCGCCCTGCGAAAACATGTAGGGCATCAGGGATGCCCAGTCGAAGGAAAGGAGATGAAGTCCTCGGCCGAGAGGCTTAATTAGTTACCATGATGATGGCGTCGAGCTCGGCTAATGTCGAGGCACCGCCAACGGCGGGCGTGCAACTGACGGAGGGGCCGCTTGCTGGTGAGGTGTCGGCCGGCGTACACCCGGGTGCATTAAGCTCCAATGCCGGCCGTGCTGGCGTCGGAGACACCAATACCGCCACCGCCGAAGACACCAATGGTGTCGCCTGCGCGTTGTACGAGTTGCTGGCCGTGAAGCTGGGAATCGGGGGCGGCCCCTGTTGGCCACCCGCAATCCACGTCGTTATCCCATGAATCAAGGTAGGCATAATGCCGGTGAGCGTCGATCCCAGTTGTTGTTGCACTTGCTCTTGGACAATCTCCGGAATCCGCACCACTTGTGCCTTGAGTGCTTCAACCTCGCGCGGCTAGTTTCCGAGCTAGTCTTTTTCTCCTTTCGCCCACCAGTGGTATAGTATGACGACCATTTTGTGGACAAGCCTTTGCCGGTCACATGACCAGCTGACGACGGCTTAGTGAGCTTGTCCTTGTTTTTCATTATGTTCAACGCCCTATTTAGAGTGCTGTCCCAAGCAGGGGTGCTCTGAGACGACCCTGCGCTACTGCTTTCAGTCTCCTTCGCCAGAACAAGCTCAAGCGCCCTGGTCTTCGGATCCGTGGTAAGATCCTTTGTAATCGGGTCCCTCTTGTACCGGGCCCTGACATAGTTCCTGGTCTGCTTGTCGCTGCTGTATTTCTCGAAGCGGGGCGGTAGGCCTTGCTCGGCATGCTCCGAGTCCCCCTTGTCCCATATAGGCTCCGCCACTCTGTAACCGCCGGGACCGAGTTTGTGTTCCCCTAAGTTCAACTCCTGCATTTCTTTCCCCCACTGACTTGATTCTGAGGTTGCGGGGCTCTCGCACTTGATCTTGAACTCCTTGTAGTCCTCTTTGCTGATCGAAGGATTTTTTGCCTTGATCTTCTCATAACTATCACCTTTCTCAATCATTCTCTTCACCGCGCTTCTCCAAGTAGACAGGGCCATGCTCATCCTCGTGAGGGCGGCACTGTTCACTTTATTCCCTGAGAGGCGTGTGTTTTCAAATTCAGCAGGGAACTTGTATCGTTCGTGCAGCTTCGTGAAGAGGAGGTTGCGCAAATTCCCTCGGTCCTTATGCCTAAGGTTCTCGGTGTTGATCGAGACGGTGCTCCGAAGAATGCACCCGAGCTGAACCGAGTACCCCTTGACTATATGTTTGGGCTCCGTTCGATGCCCGTCGGAGTCCACTTGAGTAAATTCCTCCTTGACGGTGCGGAGCGCGTTCGGGCACCGGTCCTTCAGTTGCTTCTTCGGTTGGCTGCCATCTATGCGTGCGCCGCCATCATCAGTGGTGGCATCCTTAGCGGCACCATGAGTGGTGTCATCCCCGCCGCCACTAGGGGTTGTGTAGTCAGGATCGGTGTCTTCCGCGGCGTCCTCATAGCGGTGAGGTTGTTCCTCCATCTCCTAGGATAGCTCCCAGAATTGCTTGCCGCCCGAACCGCCGGCCTCATCGTTGTGGGCCATGTTTCGCTCTAAATAGGAAAAAAGTTTGGTCAAAAAGTTGGTTATTGTCAAGGAACAAGATCATGGTCTCATCATTTAGGGTTTGTCGACACCGAGGCATCCTAAAAGCTAAGATTTTATCATTTAGGGTTTGTCGATGCCGAGGCACCCTAAAAGCCTAAGCGTACATCATTTAGGTTCTCATCGACACTGAGGCACCCTATAGAAGCCAAGGTTTCATCATTTAGGTATTGTCGACGCCAAGGCACCCTAAATGCTAAGTTAAGTTTTCATCATTTAGGGTTTATCGATGCCGAGGCACCCTAGGTTGGGCCTAATCACTTGGCACTAATCACTTGGCTCTATTGCCACATATGCAGCAAGAATGGCGGGGCAGTTGATCCTACTTAACTAAGTACTAAGATACCCTGGCCCATGCATTAGTCGCAAGTACCCCATATGTCCTTTTTTTAGCAAAGTCATGCTAAAATTCACGGAAAATTTCAGCATGAGCTTTGCTGAAAATAGGACATATGGAGTACCCAAATTTGCCGGAACAGAAGTTAATCGACATTCCGGCAAACTCAAGGGCCTCTCGGGGTACCTGCAATATCATTATCCCCGCGTAATGAAGTCGCCAATGGGTCATTTCAGAAGATCACAAGTAGCATCATCACAAGTACAACATCATCTATAGCTTTATATTAACAAAGCATCAGCACATATACAAAAGACCACTTATGCCAACAGTATGGTTTATATCAGATTCAGAGTTAGAAACAGGAAAAACGGGTGCTTCAAAGCCTACTTGACACAATTTACATCTATCAGTACGGGATGTCCTGACTAATTTCAAGTGTTCACAGGTGAACTTGTACCATGGATGAGCCTAGTGCTTCATTAGTCAACTGAACAGAGATAACAGGGCATAACACCATACATAAAGTGATGAGCATACATACTACTGTCCAAGCAAATTAATTGAATAGTATTGTGTCAAGTTCAGTTTGAAAATTCAGTTACTGCTTGAGTGATTTGACACCCAAAATTACTCCCAAAAATTACAATGACTGTATATTGACTGCATATATTCACTGTACAAGACTGAATTCAGTCAAGAAAACCTGTCAATTTCTGTTCACTGCATATATTCACTGTACAGGCTGTCAAGTTCTATTTCAGCTCAAGAATGACACACTCAACTTCATTTCTTCAACCACATGGACAACAGAGCAAATGTTGGAAGTTGACAATATACTTTAGATTCACACATGATCCCCTAATTATTTTGTCTGTATCTTTAGATTATCTACTTTAGGCACAATCATGCACAATTCTGACTAATTCATCACTGTAGGTCAGCATGAAACACACTCCTCCAAAAAAGCCTAAAATTCCACTATTATTGCCTGTAAAAAGGCCTAATATCCACTAGTATTGCCTCTAAAAAAGCCTTAAAATTCCACTATTGTTGACAATCAAAATTTGATATGAACTGTAAGGAGTTAAGTGAAAAATGAGTGGTTGTTGGCATGAGGGAGTAAACTGATTGTTGGCACAAAAATATTGGTTCTGCAAACATGAAAACAGTCACAAAAATAATGCACTTGGTTTGTGTTGAGTTTTTGCTTTCAGGGATTGGTTTGTGTTGAGTTGTTAACCTAAAGGTTCGGCAGTTTGAATCTCCTTTAGCTAGTTTGAATCCATGGACTACCCTGTTAGATTGGGACTGAAGATAGGTACTTGCTTATCTTTCTATTTCGTCACCAACAGTGGCTTTTCCAAGAATAATATCCCTGCATGAACATAGGTGAGAGGTTAACTAACTGCCTCAAAGGCATAATCAATGGTTATACATGGAAAAAATTGCCAACGGTCAGATGACCAACTAAATTAATGAATTTGCCAAGTTATGAACAAAAAGACTAGGAATATGAAAAATTAATGTTAGAATATGACATGTGACAAAAAATAATGGAATTGCTGTGGTAGAAATGCCATGTTACGAAAGTCACCAAATTTCATAGGCCATAACATTACTCAGCTAGCTACATAAAAATTCAGAAATAAAATGCATCAGCTCGAAGAAATAATGCGATTGACACGTCAAAACTATGACAGAAATGTAAAACTTGATGGCAACTACGGCATGGCAAGAAAGAACTCCTATGTAGTGATGGCAGAACGTATGAATTTGCCGCGGCAAAATTTGGTTCTCCCTAAGAAAACAAAATGGAAAAATTATGGTGGAACGAATCTAAATTTTCCATTCACTGCATATTGGTAATTGCCCTAGAATACCCCTACCAGTTCTGAACTAGATCAAAAACTACATATCACAAAAATAGCATGGTACAGAATGGTGGTGAAATTTGCCATGACATGTCTACTAGTGCACTAGGTCATGGAATGTCATATGTACTAGTCTACTGGGTCATGGGATGCAATTTGGGGTGAGAAAACTAAACACAAAATTCGGATGTGCCTCTACTGGGTCATGGCACATCAATTTACAGATAATCAAACTAACAAAAATGAAAAAAAGAGGGGGGGTTGAGGATGTTGCCACCAGCAGTGGACAAGGAGGAAGGAGGAGGCCCTCCCCAATCTTGCAACCATAGACTTCCACGGTCGAGGGAGGGAGGGAGGGAATGGGGAATGGTTAGAGAGGGAGGAAGGAGGAAGGAGGAGAGGTACCTGGTCGCCGGAGGGGTCGGGGTCAGGGTCGGCGAAGGGGTTGGGGTCGGGGTCCGAGCTCGTCTGGGTCCTTGCTCGTCGTGGTCGAAGGAGAGCAGGGGCCAGTGGCAGAGGACGGCAGGGGCAGGCGGGGTGGGTGCGTCAGGGCCGCGCTCGCCGGCTGCTGCAGGGGCCGGAGGAGGCCCTCGCTTGTCGGAGGGAGGAGGATAGGAGAGGAGCGGGCGGCGCGCGCTCGGCCGATCCCGTTCGGGGGGTGCGGGGGCGGCGGGGGTGGAGTCCCGCGGGGGTCGGGGCGCCGTCGTCGGGGCAGCGCAAGACCACAGCGGCGGCGGCGTCGCCGACGGCGTGCAGGTGCGGCGGACGGAGGGGGCGGAGCAAGGGGGCGGCGGCGTACGGTTGGGGTCGAGTGGGGGATCTAGTGAGGGAGGGAGGGAGGCCACAGTGCGATGGGAATAGGTGGAGTGGGGGAGGGTTAGCAATGGCGCACCTCCCCCTAGTGTGCCATAAGTACGAAGATTCTAATGGCGCACCTCCCTCTGGTGCGCCATTAGAATTTTGTTTTAATTACTAGCCCGGCTGGTTAGGTTATATTCCACCTAACCCTATCTCCATTAGAACACGCCCACTAGCCTGACTGGTCAGCATGCAACACACACACTAGGAGGTCCTGGATTCGATTCCCAGGCTCCCCAATTTATGTTTTTTATTAATTTAAAATGTTGTTTGATATTTATTTGTGTTTAAATATGTTCAAACTTGTTTAAATCATAACAGTAATATTTTTTTGTAAAAACAGTAATAATTTTTTTTAAAATATCATCAAATTTGTTATTTGAAAATATTTACGAATATGAAAAAATATCATCAAATATTATTTGAAAATATCATCAAATTTGTTATTTGAAAATATAATCAATTTTTTTTTGCAATTTTAGATGCATTCATTTGTGATGGTGGAGCGGGCCGGGGAGGGTGCGGGGGGTCAGCGGCGGCGGTGGAGTGGGGGAGGGAGCGGGCCGGGGTTCGGCGGCGGCGGCCGGTGAAGCGAGGGAGGGTGCGCTGGGTCGTCGGCCACGGTGGAGTGGGGAGGGTGCGGGCCGAGGGTCGGCGGCGGCGGCCGGTGGAGCGGGGGACGGTGCGGTGGCTCGTCGGCGGCGGTGGAGTGGGGGAGGGTGCGGGGGGGCGGGGTCGGCGGCCGGTGGAGCGGGGGAGATGGTGCGGGGGGGTGCTCGGCGGCGAGGGGGACCGGATCTGGCGAGGTGGGATAGCGATCGAGAAGGAGGGGATCGAGATCGAGTGTCCATGAAATTTAAAAACATTCATGAGTTCAAAAAGTGCCCATGAAATAAAATCGAGAAATGAAGGCTATGATTTAAATATAATCGATCTTAGCTAGCTATCTATTCACAATCTTCTTGCCCTTCTTTTTCGCAAATGGAGTTCTTCTGTGGAACGGACGTCCTTTAGGTAGGGTGGTCCTGCTTCTTCTTGTGGTGTATGCTGCTACTTCATCGTCGTCGTCATGTTCGATCTTCGGGTCGCCATACTTGTCGAAGTCTTGCTCATTGGCTACTCCATCCATTCTTATGATCTTCCTTTTGCCTCTCCTCATGACAACACGACTGGGCTTTGACGGGTCGGTAATGAAGAAGCATTGCTCCACTTGGGAAGCCAGTACCCATGGCTCATTTTTCGCGGTGACGTTTGCGCCCGCGGTCTTGGATTTGGCTTCGGGTATAACCATGGTGGTGAAATACCGGTCTTCTTTTAGGACGCTCTTGGCCCATCTAACACTGAACATCGGGACCTTCTCTCCAGCGTAGCTCAGCTCCAAGATCTCCTCGATCCTTCCATAGTATCTGTCCTTGTCGTTACCGGTGTAGGATTCCATCGTTACCCCGGAGTTCTGATAACCATCGCTCTTCATGTCCTTGTCCTCGGTGTAGAATGTGTAGCCGTTGATATCGTACGCCTCATAGGTCATCAGGTTATGCTCGGCAACCTGTGACAAGGCGAATATGAGTTGTTCTTCCGCGGAAGAATCCTCATGTAAAGGTTACGACAGAAGCTTCTGCTTGAACCAACGCGTGAAACATGTGTTGTGCTCTTTGATTATATCTCCGTCCGTCCTCTGTTGGCCTCGGTCATTGTACATCTTCTCAATAAAGGTTTTGTGCTCTACCACCCAAGGATCGACCACGTCTATGTGTTGTAGCGTGACTAGGTTTGCTCTTTCAAAGTCGGCGAGTCGACGCTCGAAGTCGACATGCATTTCGCGGTGACCCTCATGGTGACCCCATCTAGCGAGCCTGCCGAGGTGCCTGTTGACGGGCACACTAACGGGGTCCTCGATGCCTAGATAATTCATGCAGTAGGAGATGCACTCTTCGGTCAGAAAGCCCCTGGCTATACTTCCCTCTGGACGTGACATGTTGCGAACGTATCCTTTGATGACACCATTCATCCTTTCGAACGGCATCATGCTGTGCAGGAACGTCGGCCCGAGTTGGATGATATCCTCCACGATATGGACCAGCAGATGCACCATAACGTCGAAGAATGCGGGCGGGAAGTACATCTCAAGCTCGCATAGTATCACCACGATCTCTTCCTGTAGCCTTCTGAGTTGCCTCACGCCAATCGACTTCCGAGAGATGACGTCGAAAAAGTTGCATAGGCCAAATAGCGTTTCACGGACGTGTGCGTCCATGATCCCACGGATTGCAACTGGAAGTATCTGCGTCATCAGCACGTGACAGTCGTGAGAATTCATCCCGCTGAACTTCTGCTTCACTGGGTCTAGGTATCTGCTTATCTTCCCCGTGTAACCATAAGGAAGTTTTACTCCTAGGAGGCAGGTGAAAAACTGCTCGATCTCCTCCTGACTTAGAGTGAAGCACACGGGAGGGTAGTCATTTCCGGTCTTCTTGGCCTTTTTGCCTTTGCGACGACTTTCTGTGTCCTGCTTCGCCTCATCATCATCATCATCATCATTAGTGTGAAGCTCCTGCCTGATGCCCATTGATTTCAAGTCTGCCCTTGCTTTCGGCCCATCTTTGGTCCTCTCTGGCATGTTGAGCAGGGTACCAAGCAGACTCTCGCACACGTTCTTCGTGATATGCATGACATCAAGGCTGTGAGGCACACGGTGGATCTTCCAGTACAGCAAGTCCCAGAGAACAGACCTCGTTTTCCATACCTTCAGCAGCGGCTCTGGCGCCTTTCGCTTCTTTCCTGGCTCTGGCACCTTTTGCTTCTTTCTCGGCAGTGGGCAGTCTTTCCAATTTTTCAACAGCTCGTCTATTTCCTCGCCGCTCCTCGTACACGGGCGTTTTCGGGGTTCGGTTTCACCATCGAACAGATCCTTGTGTTTCCTCCATGGGTCATCGTCGCGAAGCCACCTTCGATGTCCCATGAACACGGTTTTCGAAGACCCGGGATCTCTATCTAGCTGGCGATACGTTGTGTCATCCATGCACCTTACGCATCCAGAAAATCCATGGACTACCTGCCCCGTGAGATATCCGTAACCGAGATAGTCGTGCACCGTCGTGAGCAGTGCGGCTCTCATAGGGAAATATTCTTTCTCTGCAGCGTCCCACGTATTGTCTGGCGTTTTCCACAGCGTGTCTAGCTCCTCCTTCAGCAGCCCTAGATACAGATTGATGTCGTTCCCTGGTTGTTTTGGCCCTTCAATTAGCATACTCATGTGAATGTACTTCTTCTTCATGCACAACCAGGGGGGAAGGTTGTACATCCACACAAACACAGGCCAGGTGCTATGTGTGCTTCCATGGCTGCCAAACGGATTGACTCCATCGGTGCTCGCGCCCAGCATGATGTTCCTTGGATCCTTCCCAAATTCTGGGTATTCGAAGTTCAACGCTTGCCACTGGCTCGCATCCTTAGGGTGACTCAGCATCTTGTCTTTTTTATTTATCTCCGGATCATTTCCGTCATCTTCCCACTTCTTCTCCTCCCTATCCGCGTGCCAACGCAGGAGCTTTGCTACCTTAGGGTCCGCGAAATACCGCTGCAGACGAGGAGTGATCAGAAAGTACCACACCGATTTTCGAGGAGCTTTCTTCCTCTTCTTGTATCGAGTGACGCCGCACACCGGACATATGGTAGACTCCGCGTGCTCGTCCCAATAAATGATACAATTGTTCATGCACACATGGTATTTCACGTGCGGTAAATCCAGAGGACACACGATTTTCTTCGCCTCCTCGGAACTGGTCGGGCACTTGTTCCCCTTGGGAAGACGTTCGTGCCAGAATGACATGTTCTCATCAAAGCATGCGTCGGTAATTTGTGTTTTACCTTCATCTCCAGAGCCATGAGCGTTACTTTTAGGCGGGTATCCTCGGGTCTGCATCCTTCATACAATGGAGTAACCGCGTCTATCTCCAGTTGATCCAGCTTGGCTTTCTCTCGGGCGGCAGCTCTTGCATTATCCGTCTGCTTGAGAAGCAGCTCTTGAATATGAGGGTCCTGCACCCAGCCTCCATCGTCATCTCCTCCGGCATCTTCATCTTCATGATAATGCCCTTCGTCTTGATCTTCCTCATCATCATGTACGACATCTTCTACATGATGACTGTGTACAGCATCACCGTCGTGATCATGTCCTAGAGATTCTTCGTCTTCTCGCCCGCCCTCGCCGTGGTGGTACTTGTCTTGTTGCCCTTCCTCATTTCTTGCCCGGCCCCCATGCACGACTTCATAGTCATCTTCATCACCTTGCCACCGATAGCCATCCATTAAACCACGCAAGAGCAGGTGGTCCCGCACCTGCCCGGAATCCGGGTCCGCAATAAGGCTCTTCAGCTTGCATCTTCGACACGGACATCTTATCTCCGTCTCGTTCTTTTGAAGCATCTCGGCCTTCGGGGAGCTCAAAAACCTATTCACGATGCCTTCAGTCATCGTGCGGACCATGGTCGCCTGCGGGGTAGAGCAAAACGATATTTTAGAACCAAGAAAAAATTTGGCATGACCTTCCCTAAAAATAGGACCAAAAAGAATGCATAGTGCCAAAATTCTCGCCAAAACGGAAATGAATCAAAACATTCCGGCAAAATATTGGCAACTATCGCATTTCAAATACCGGTACCTTCAAACACAAACATATATGCAACACCACAAACACATGCAACACCACAAACATACATAGATCTAGCTAGGCCACAAAAAGTGCATGTGCACGTTGTTGGAGCGAGCTAGGGAGAAAAAAAGTAGATCTACATCATGAAGATAGCTTTCCCCTTAGTTACCTATCAAAAAAAAGGTAATTTCACCACTTAATTCTGATGAATCTATGGTGGAAATGAGGTGAGGTGGAGGAGATGGCCAAAAGCTTGGAGAAGGAGGTGGAGGGAATGAAGTGGGGAAAGTGAGTGGGTAGGTGTGGGGCTGTCCAAAATATCTTGTTGGGGTCCCAGGTTACTAATGGCGCACCACGAGCGAATGCGCCATTAGTAACCCTGGTTACTAATGGCGCACCTGCAAGTGGTGCGCCATTAGTAGTTTTGCAAAAAAGTAAAAAATAAATAAATATATATACTAATGGCGCACCGGGTAATAGTGCACCATTACTAGTTTAAACTAGTAATGGCGCACTGTGAAACGATGCGCCATTAGTAGTTTTGCAAAAAAAAAGAATAATTTTTTTTACAGTAATGGCGCACTGTCTGCTTGGTGCGCCATTACTACTTAGAACTAGTAATGGCGCACTTCGACCTGATGCGCCATTAGTATGTATGGAAAAATGGAAAAAAAATTAATACTAGTGGCGCACCCTGTTTCTGGTGCGCCATTAGTGTCTTCCACACTAATGGCGCATCACCAACCGGTGCGCCATTAGTATATAGTAGTGGCGCACTGCTTCCATGGTGCGCCATTAGTATCAATCCTATCTATAGCCCTTTTCCTAGTAGTGTTCTCTCATCTGGTAAACTACATATTCATGGATTACCTCGACAAGTTCGTCGTGGTTTATCTAGATGATATCCTTGTATTTTCCAAGAACAAGGAGGAACATGTTGAACATCTTCGTCTTGTGCTGGAAAAGCTACGGAAGCATCAACTGTATGCTAAGTATTCCAAGGGTGAATTCTGGCTCCCCAAAGTAACCTATCTTGGGCATGTCATCTCCAAGGATGGTATTGCCGTCAACCCTGAACGAGTCCAGGCTATTCTTGATTGGACTCCTCCGAAGAATGTCAAGCAAGTCAGAAGTTTTCTCGGTCTCGCCAGCTATTGCCGTTGATTCATCGAGAACTTCTCCAAGATCGCTAGGCCTCTGACTAATCTGTTGCATAAGGGTGTCAAGTTCCAATGGACAGACAAGTGTCAGGAAAGTTTCCAGGCGCTCAAAGACAAGTTGATTTCTGCCCCAGTGCTTGCTCCACCTGATACTAAGGACTTCGTCGTTTACTGCGACGCTTCCCGTCAAGGATTAGGCTGTGTCCTAATGCAAGAGCGCAGAGTGATTGCTGATGCCTCTCGTCAACTGCACCCTCATGAAGAAAACTACCCAATTCCAGACCTCGAGCTTGCTGCTGTCATTCATGCTTTGAAGCAGTGGTGACATTACCTTCTCGGTAATCGTTGTGAGATCTTCACCGACCACCAAAGTCTGAAGTATCTATTTACTCAGCCAGACCTGAACCTCCATCAACAGAGATGGATGGAGACTGTTGCAGACTTTGACGTGGGTATATCCTATACCCCAGGCAAGGCTAATGTCTTGAGCCGCAAGTCCTACTGCAACCACCTCCAGGTCCACAAAGTTCCACCCTCGCTTGTTGAAGAATTCAGAAACCTGAACCTCCATATTGTTCCCCCTGGTGCACTCGCTCCACCTCCTGAGGAGTTTCGCAATATGAACCTCCGTGTTGTTTCCGAGGGTTCCCTCAATACCCTGGCTGTCGAACTAGATCTCTTGGATTCCATCAAGAGAATTCAGGGATATGACTCTCAAGCCCACAAGATTAAACGCCATCTAGCAGAAGGAAAGCCCTCATTCTTCACTATCGCCGATGATGGCGCCTTGTACTTCAAAGGCCGCCTAGTGGTGCCATGTTTAGAGAAAAACCATGATATGACACAGGAGGTTATGAAAGAAGCTCATGATACGCCTCTGTCCATCCATCCTGGTAGTGCAAAGATGTACCAAGACATCCGTCAGAGATTCTGGTGGTCTAATATGAAGCAAGACATTGTTGTGTGACGTTTGCCGTCGTATCAATGCAGAACATCAAAGGCCTGCTGGAACTCTGCAACCTATCTCTACTCCTGAATGGAAATGGGACCATGTTGAAATGGACTACGTCGCTGGATTTCCCAAATCGAAGAAAGGTAATGATGCTATTCTTGTCGTCATTGACCGGCTTTCTAAAGTTGCACATTTCTGGTGGTCAAGGAAACAATCACTGCTAGTCAGCTTGCAACTCTCTACATGTCCAGAATTGTTTCACTTCACGGTATTCCACTGGTTATCAGTTTGAACCATGGCAGCTTGTTCACTTCAAGATTCTAGGCAAGTTTCCAAGAAGCTATGGGAACTCATCTGTTGTTCAGTACGGTGTTTCATCCTTAGTCGCAAGGACAAGTTGAACGTGTCAACCAAGTTCTTGAGGACATGCTTCGATCTTGCGTAATTTCCTTCGGCAAGAAATGGGAGGAATCTATTCCATATGCTGAGTTCTCTTATAATAATAGGTATCAAGCTAGTCTGAAGATGTCCCCCTTCGAAGTATTATATGGACGAAAGTGTCGGACCCCTCTGAACTGGTCAGAAACTGGGGAACGTCCACTCTTCAGTCCGGATATTATCCAACAGGCCGAAGAACAAGTCCGCATTATTCGCGAGAATCTCAAGACTGCTCAGTCGCATCAGAAAAGTCTGTATGACCGTCATCACAAAGACATGGTCTATCAACCTGGCGAAAAGGCTTATCTTCATGTTACACCAATGAAGGGTGCTCACCGCTTAGGGATCAAGGGCAAGCTAGCTCCTCGCTATATTGGCCCATTCACTATTCTCGAAAGGCGTGGAAAAGTGGCATATCGACTGGAGCTTCCGCCCAACCTTTCTCGGGTTCATGATGTGTTCCACGTGTCACAGCTCCGCCGTTGCTTCAAGGATCCAATCCGAGCAGTGGATCCTGAAGTGCTCGAACTGCAATAGGACCTCTCCTATAAAGAGTATCCGGTCCGCATTCTTGACCAAGCTGAACACCGCACACGTCAGAAGGCGATCAAATTCCTCAAAGTCCAGTGGTCGCATCACTCTGAAGATGAAGCCACTTGGGAACGCGAGAACCGCCTGCATGATGAATACCTTGCACTGTTTCCTTCTACCTCCTAAATCTCGGGACGAGATTTCTTGTAGTGGAGGAGTTTTGTAACGCCCGGGTAATTAAGCTACAGTAATCCCACGCTACTGGTCCCACGTCCCCACGGTTATTGTTGCTAATCTATCGTTAGATCAAAACCAGTCCAAAATTCAAATTCAAAGTTTGGTAAATAATAAAAGTTTTCAAACATTAAAATAAAAATGTTGGGTTTGTACTAAATATTACATAGATAAATATGGTGTAGTAAACACATTTTTATGAAATGCCTAAATAATTTAAAATGATTTAAAACCGAAAAGTAAATAAATAAAAAGAAAAGAAATACAAAAGAGAAAAACAAAACTAACAAAAAAATAGGAAGCATCCCCCACTGGGCTCCGGCCCAGCTGGCGTGCCCAACTGGGCCAAGGCCCACCCCCCCCCCCCCCCCCCCCCACCCCCCCCCCCCCCCCCCCCCCCCCCCCCCCCCCCCCCGCAAAATATCCCCCCTCCCCCGATTGGATCGGGATCGATGAGGGGGAACTGGCCGCCGCTAGCCGCCCGACGCCGCCTCATCGGGCCTCCCTCGCCTCGTCTATCTCTTCGCCGTCGACCGCGTCCCCGTCACCCACCCCGAGCACCATTGCCCCGTGCGCTACGCCCCGCTGTGAGCTCCGACCTCTCCTCTCTCCCTCGCACGCCACGGCACTCGTACGCGCTCGCCACAGCGCCCGCCTGCCGCCCGCTGGTCACCGCCCCTTCCCCCTGCTCGTCTCAAAGCCTCGCGCCATGGGCCTTCCCCTGTTCGTCGCGCCCGCGCCGTGGCCGCGCCCTGCGCCTCACCTGCGCGCTCGCCCGCAGTCTCCCCCCTCCCCGTGCGCTGCCTAGCATCGCCGCTGCTCGTCGTGCGGCGTCGCCAGCCACTGCTCGCTGCTCGCGGCCGCCCCCTCTCGCTTGCCGCTCCTGCCGCCTCGCTGCGCCAGCGCCGCCGCCACCCTAGCGCACGTGCGCCGCCGCGCCCGCCCCCTGACCACATCGCGCCAACGCCCCCGGGCACTTCCTTCATGGCCGCCGCCGCCGCTGCCTCGCATGTCCCGAACGCCGCTGCCCCGCTACCCCCCACCAGCGCTGCTGCTTGTGGTCGGCGTCGTCCGCAGCTCTCCCCCCGATCTGGCCTCGCCCGTCGTGCGCCCTGCCGCGCCCTCGCACTACGGCCCCGGCTGGACGCCGGCCAGGTCCGGCGCCCGGCTCCGTCGCCCGCGTGTGCGTCGGGCCAACGCCCGGCGCTCGTGCGCCCGTTTTTCCCACTATGGCCCCTCTAGGCCTATGACATGTGGGCCCAGCGCCCTGAGAACGATTTAAAAAAAGGATTAAAAGATAATAAATAAATAAATAATAATAATTAATTAATTAATTAATCAAAGAATTGATTAATTAACTTAATTAATTTTAAATAATTAAACTAAAACAACTAATTAAACTAATTAAACATTAGTTACCAGAATAACCTAATTAGTTAATTAGCTAATTAAGTAGTCAATGAAAATGGGGCCCACCCCTAATTAATCCTGATTAGGTTAATTAATATGTTTAAATAAAATGTGTCACTGACAAGTGGGACCCACTGGTCAGGTTGACCAAGTCAATGGTCAACGTTGACTGCTGGCATCATGCTGACGTCAGCATGCACTGTTCTGGATAATGTTGAAATTAAATAATTAAACAAATCCTAAAAATGATTTAATTCTTTTAAAATTAATATAAAATAAACCGTAACTCGGATGAAAATACTTTCTACATGAAAGTTGCTCAGAACGACGAGACGAATCCGGATACGCAACCCGTTCGTCCGCCACGCATCCCTAACATAGCGAACA
This sequence comes from Triticum urartu, assembly GCF_003073215.2. Lineage (NCBI taxonomy): Eukaryota > Viridiplantae > Streptophyta > Magnoliopsida > Poales > Poaceae > Triticum > Triticum urartu. The sequence continues at coordinate 579,334,959 of NC_053028.1, forward strand.
CGCAACTTTCCCCCTCCGATCCCGTAACATCCCAAATTTTCAATTTGGAATGTTATACATAGATCATTCTTGCATATCATATTTTATTGCATTTTCGTCTCGCGATCCTCGAAATCCTAAGCAACTCAAGGACCCTCGGAGAGAGTTGGGGATTTCCCCGGTTTTCAAATTTGATTTTATCAATTTTGAAACGAGGATTTTGGTTTTAACTATTCTTCCATCTGAAAATATTTCATATTAAAATATATGAGAGGAGATAATATGACTTCTCCAAGATAATTTAAATATTGGAGGAAAATATTAAAATCAAATATTTGTTTTATTTGGATTTTATTGCAATTTTGTTTGCAATAGAAAAATTGCACGTTTTCAAAATTGCATTTTAGGGCCAAGAAAATGTTCATCTCGTTCTAAATATTTTGTTTAGACGGTGAAAATTTGTTTTGGCATTTTTAGAATTTCATTTTATTTTCTAGGATTTTTTATAGTTTCTGCGGAAATATATATAAAAAAAGTTGCGCAGGGGCAAACTTGGCCGAAGCCCAGCCGCCGGCCAGCCTCTCCTCGCGAGGCCATCTCCTCCCAGGAGACCGACGCCGCCCCGCCACCGCCGACTCGAGGAGTCCGGCTAGGACAACTCCCCGCCGCCCTTGCCCCTTCCCCTAGGCACCCCCTCCCATTTATATACAACGCCCCCCCACCGCCACCACCACCCACCACCGCCGCCCGCCGCCGTCACCGCCTCACCGCTTGCTGCCGCGCCGCGCCGCCGCCACCTTGCCCCGCCGTCGCCGCCGCGTCTCGCTGGACCGATGAGGTAGCCACCGGTTTTTATAAAGAAAACCAATGCTGTTTTTTTAAAAGAAAACCCTAGTGCATTTTTTTCGGTTCGCCAGTTTTTCCCGGTTTTTCTTTTTAGCGGACGTTTGTCCGTATGTTCATTTTAACGAACGGTTTTCGCCCGTTAGTTACAGATAACGAACGCTCGCTCGTTAGCCTGTTCGTCAGTTTTCTTTAATCGGATTTTTCCGCGATTATTTCTGATCGCGAGTCCTGATCCGATTTTCGTTCTAGTTTATCTTTTCGCTCGTTTGTCGAAATCAGGCGACTCAAGCGCCTAGATCTTCGTCTCGAGACCCTCTATCCGCTTAACCAACTTGAACAAGCTTTTGCTACAATAAAATTTGACCTAGGTCCAGATTAGTAAACGGATCTCGTTTTCTTTGCCGTTTGAGTTTCGTTGCTCCGTTCGATTTGATTCTTTTTGCAAACCGGAGTTCTTAAATTGAACTTTCTGGTTAGACCTTCTTATTTGAGTTTTACCCGTGCTTCTTTACTTGATTGCTTATGTATGCTATTGTTTGTTTGCGATAGAATTCCCGGAGTGCGAAGCATGTTATTTGGAGTCCCTAGGTTTCACGGACCGTCAGCAAGGCAAGTAACACTTTGATCATACCCCTTTATCACCCAGTTTGTATGCATTAGTTCCAATCCTCAAACATTGCATGGTTAGGATGTCATTAACATGTGGGTTGGGAAGTAGTAGATGAGGTAGAACCTATTGCCCTGTTACATTCAAACCCTTGGGAGTTACTTCTACGCTTTGCTTATATTGCTATGCTATGCTCGTAGACGTGGTTTGGGTGAGTGAAATCCATGACAGATGTGAGATTGTTAATTAATGGTTCAACTTAAGGTGGCAACTTAAATACACATCTGGGTGGATTGAGGCACCTGGAGTACCTAGTGTTGCCTGTATTTTTTGGAAATCTCGGAGTACCCGTGTGATCTTCCTATGGACCGCCACCCAGGATCAAAGGGAACTGAGATGATTCATGCTAGAAACTTCCATGTGCAGCCACAAGCTATTATGGGCTCTAGCATAGTTGAGTAAGTTACGTGAAGCTCTTGAAGAGCTGGATCAGCAGGTAGTGGGTTGTAGGTTTGGTATGGTCTGCCCGGAGTAGAGAGTTAATGTTTCTGAAAGACTGTGTCTCGGTAATCCGTTTCTCAAACATCATGTAGTGCAAGAAATTCAACGGAGGCGATCGAGTCTTGTGGGGAAAAGTGTGCAAACCTCCGCCAAGTGTACAAACTAATCATGGTTAGCCGTGTCCCTGGTTGTGGACATCTTGAGTATCTAGTACTTGGAGTATCTTAAGTATCTCGTCACTCTTAAATTAATATTGTTGGGTTGATAATTACTTTTAATTGGGATTGAGTTGGGGGAACCTTCTCAATGATGTTTCAACTACCATTATAGTTAAATAAAATCTATTCCTTTGTTGTAGGAAAAAATTGGCTTTTCGCAAAAACTATCACCACAGAGCTTTCCACCAGCCAAATATGCATGTAGTGATAGCATTATTCTGTTCTTACTCTACTGTGTTGCCTTGCCAGCATATTCGATGTGCTGACCCATTTTCGAGCTGCAAGGTATTATGTTGCAGACTTTTCAGACGGGGAGTAAGGTTCGTTAGGTCGTAGTCGTGCAGCTCAGCTATGCCATTGGAGTTGATGGACTCACTTTATCTTCCAAGCCTTCCTCTGTTATCGTATTAGATGGCCTTAAGCCATATTTATTGTTATAAATTCTCTTTGGAGACATTTGATGTAATAAGTGTGTGATTTCTACTCTGTTATAAATCCTCGAGTACTGTGTGTGTCAGCATTACCGATCCAGGGATGACGCTGATGCACAGAGACTTGACCGTTTGAGGTCGGGTCGGTACAAGATGGTATCAGAGCACATGCTAAGTGTAGGACACGACCACTAAGCTAAAACCATAGATCACTATTCTCTTCTCATTTCTGACTCCTCTCCATTTTCCACTCTTTAGGATGGCGGATGCAAGGAACAAGTTTGCACAACCGGATGAAGAAGCACCTTTTGGACGACACTTGAAGGAAGTCACTAGGTACCTGAACATAGGAATACCAAGCTTCACCGGGACTTACAACGCCACTTTACCAGAAGAGGAGTGATGTATGATTCAAGTTCAAGTTCCAGGAAGAACCTTCACACCAGTTACTAAACCCATAGAGTTTTCCTTCGATGCACCAACCTGGAGTGTAGGAAAGAGTATGGCAGCTCACATCACCATGGGACACATTGGAGAAGTTTACCAAAAGGAACTTCTCACATCACCATGGGACGCATTGGAGAAGTTTACCAAAAGGAACTTAAGGATACTATCTACCAGATTTGTGGGCGCTGAGATGAGCAATGGGAGATGATCAGCACCAGGAAGGATAGATCAATTGCAGCTTTCATCTAGGAACTAAACCAGCACATTCGACGCCAGGAGAATCAGATGTGCGCAGGCATGATAGATATTAAGAAGGCAATGACTAGGATCACAGAACTGGAGGAAGAACTCAAGGCTACACGTGAAGATTATGAGGAGGAAATCGTCATACTAGTGGAGAAGAATGACGACCTGATTAAGAACATTGGAATATTCATGGGAGACCCCACACCAGTAGAAGAAGACGAAGAACCCAAGGAGATTCGCCTGGAGGACTACATCATCATCGACGACACCGACTCCGACCTTACCGATGATGACTTTGAAGACGAAGCTGGAGCAGATATCATGGAGTCTTCAACCGAGGAATATTTTTAGTAGACCACCACATCAGTAGTAGTATTCCACAATGTAAATAGTATAGTCCGAGCACTTTTGTAAACGATAGTTAGATCGATTGTATGCCCTTGCTTGATTGATTGAGTGAAATGATTGTGTTTGTCTCATGTGCATATGGGTAGTGCTTTCTCATTAGACCTCATTCTATTCTAATCTCTCCCCTCTAAACCCATCAGATGCCTCCGAGACATGACCCCGGATTTGCTTTCCCACCGAAGCTCACTCAGTTGATCCAGCAATAGAATACCCTGATGCAGTTGTTAGTTCAGAACCAAGGCAACAACAACAACAGCAATCCACCACCACCACCACCACCAGTTGACAACTTAGCCCGTTTTCTGAGGTTGCAGCCGCCGGTGTTTTCCAGCAGCACCGAGCCTATAGTAGCAGATGATTGGCTCCATAGGATTGGAAGGAAGTTAACCACTGTAGGATGTAGTGATGCTGAGAAGGTGCGTTTTACCGCACATCAGTTGGATGGACCAGCAGCCTCATGGTGGGATAATTACACTGTCACCTACCCTATAGCCACAGTGACATGGGACCAGTTTCAGCAAGCCTTCTGTACAGCTCATGTCTCAACTGGAGCTATGAGTATGAAGAAGCGTGAGTTTCGCAACTTACGCCAGGGGAACCGTACTGTGGCTCAGTACGCGGATGAGTTTAGCAAGTTATCTTGCTATGCCCCTAATGATGTGGCCACAGATGCCGCAAAGAAGGAGAAGTTTATGGAAGGGCTGAATGATCAGATGAGCATGCAGTTGATGGTGGCAACATTCAACAGCTACCAGGAGTTGGTAGATAAGGCTCTTATGATTGAAGGGAAGCAGCAGGAGATTGAGAGCCGTAAGAGGAAGTATGGACAAGGGAGGTATAACTCAGGAGCTCAACAGAAGCCTCGCCTAACCCCGAACTCGGGAGGACTTGTTCATAACCATGGAGGCCACACCCATAATGGAGGAAGTAACCATAACCATACTGTCCCAAGGAATGGGAATGGGAACGGAGAAAGCAACAATCAGAACCGCCCCAATCCAGCCACACCCTCCAAGAGAGACCTAAGCCACGTTACTTGTTTCAAGTGCGGGAAGACTGGACACTATGCCATGGAGTGCCCTGTAGGGAAGAATGGAAATGGAAATGGGAGCGCTGGGAAGAAGCCCAATCCATTCAAAAAAGGACAAGTAAACCACGCTAACGTGGAGGAGGTTGAAGAGCAGCCAGACGCGGTCATAGGTAAGTTTTTGGTTAAGTCGTTTACCGCTCTCGTTCTTTTTGATACTGGTGCATCGCATTCATACATATCAAGGGAATTCATGGATATGTTTAAACTACCAACCCAAACCCTTAGGACCCCTCTGTTAGTAAATTCACCTAGAGCAGAGTATATGACTAGTCGATGGTGCGACCAGATACCCTTAACCATTGGCAACCACGTTTTTCCTTCCGACCTAATAATCTTGGAGTCACAAGGATTGGATGTGATATCAGGAATGGACTGGATGTCAAAGTATGGAGGAAGCATTGACTGTGTTACTAAGTCAATTTGTCTGACCACCCCGGAGGGAAAAAGGATCAAGTATATATCTAGGCATGAACCCAGAAGTAGCCAAGTAAATACCCTCACGGGAGTTGTTCAGGAGGAAGTTCCTATAGTAAAGGATTACCCGGATGTTTTTCCAGAGGAGTTACCAGGCATGCCACTGGATCGAGATATCGAGTTTTTGATAGAGCTATTACCAGGCACAGGGCCAATAACCAAGAGACCCTATCGGATGCCCGCGAATGATCTGGAGGAGATTAAGAAACAGATCAAGGAGTTATTGGAGAAGGGTTACATTCGACGGAGTACATCACCATGGGGAGCCCCAGTGCTTTTGGTTGAGAAGAAGGATAAATCCCTAAGAATGGTTGTTGATTATCGGGCCTTGAATGAAGTGACGATCAAGAACAAGTACCCATTGCCGATGATCAATGATTTGTTTGACTAGCTGCAAGGAGCTAAGGTGTTTTCGAAGATCGATCTGCGATCAGGATACCCTTAGTTGAAGATTCGCGAGAAGGATATACCAAAGACAGCCTTCACCACACGGTATGGGTTATACGAATATACGGTCATGTCGTTCGGACTAACTAACGCCCATGCCTATTTCATGAGCATGATGAACATGGTGTTCATGGAATATTTGGATAAGTTTGTTGTGGTGTTCATTGATGATACAATGGTATATTCGAAGAATGAAGAGGAACACAAGGAGCATTTGTGTTTAGTTCTCGAGAAACTCATGGAACACCAGTTATATGCCAACTTCAGCAAATGAGAGTTTTGGTTGAAGGAAGTCGGATTCCTTGGACATGTTATATCAGGAGAAGGTATAGCAGTAGACCCCACCAAGGTTCAGTCAGTCACTGAATGGTTGGCACCCACTTCAGTTAGTGAGATCCGTAGTTTCCTTGGACTCGCAGGATACTATCGGAGATTCATTGAGAATTTTTCCAAGATTGCGAAGCCAATGACAGAATTATTGAAGAAGGATACCAAGTTTAAATGGACGGAAGATTGCAAGGCAAGTTTCTAGGAGTTGAAGAAACGTTTGACTACAGCCCCAGTGATGACACTGTCAGATATACATAAGGATTTTCAGGTGTATTGCGACGCCTCATGCCTAGAACTTGGAAGTGTGCTCATGCAGGATGGAAGAGTTGTTTCATATGCCTCATGACAACTAAAACCGCATGAGTTGAATTATGCCACGCATGATTTGGAGCTAGCAGCTGTAGTGCATGCGTTGAAAACCTCGAGGCATTACCTTATTGGAAACCATAGTGATGTGTGCACGGATCATAAGAGTTTGAAGTACATTTTCACCCAGAAGGAGCTGAACCTTAGGCAGATAAGATGGTTGGAGCTTATAAAGGATTATGACATGAAGCTTCACTATCATCCAGGAAAGGCCAATGTCGTAGTAGACGCTTTGAGCCGGAAGAGTTACGCTAATACCCTACAAAGCACGGGATTGCCGAAGGAGTTAGCAGAGGATCTCTGGGAACTTCTATTGGAGATTGTTCCTAGAGGTTTTGTTGCAACAATGGAGGTTCAGTCTACATTGTTGGGAAAGATTCGAGAAGCTTAGAAGGATGACAAAGAGATTGCGGAGATAAAAGAGAAAATGAGCGAAGGAAAGGCCAAAGGTTTTTGTGAGGATGAACACGACACCTTATGGTTTGAGGACCGTGTTTATGTGCCCAATAACACAGAGATCAGGAAGTTAATACTTCAGGAGGCTCATGACTCACCATACTCGATACACCCCGGAAACACCAAGATGTATTTGGATTTGAAAGAACGTTTCTGGTGGACAGGGAAGAAGAAGGATATCGCCGAGTATGTAGCCGTATGTGATGTATGTCAGAGAGTGAAGGCAGAGCATCAAAAGCCAGCAGGATTGCTACAGCCTATGCTGATACCCGAATGGAAGTGGGATAAACTTGGCATGGATTTTATCACCGGACTGCCCAGGACCAAATCAGGTTATGATTCTATATGGGTAGTAGTTGACTGCTTGACCAAAGTGGCACACTTTATCCCAGTGAAAACAACTTATACTAGTGCAAAGCTGGCCAAGATATATATGACCAGGATCGTATGTCTACATGGAGTTCTGAGGACCATCGTATCGGATAGAGGGACACAGTTTACCTCAAAGTTTTGGCATCAGTTGCACCAGACTTTGGGAACGAGATTGGAGTTCAGTATAACATTTCACCCGCAGATGGATGGACAAAACGAGAGAGTCAATCATATTCTGGAGGACATGTTGAGAGCCTGTGCGCTAGATTATGGATATAGTTGGGATGACAATCTGCCTTACATAGAGTTCTCATACAACAATAGTTACCAAGCTAGTCTGAAGATGGCACCATTCGAAGCCCTGTATGGACGAAGGTGCAGAACACCGTCGATGTGGGATGAAGTTGGAGACCGACAGTTGTTTCGACCAGACTTGATCAAAGAGTCTGAGGAGAAGGTTAAACTGATTCTAGATAGACTGAAGAGAAACGTTTGCGAGGAGTGAAACGTTTTGGAGTTAAGGGAAAGTTAGCCCCGAGATTTGTAGGACCGTATCGTGTTTTGGAACGGATGGGAGAAGTTCCTAAAAGTTGGAGTTACCTGAAGGACTGTTCGGAGTTCACAATGTGTTTCACGTTTCCCAATTGAAGAAGTGCCATGCTGAGATGGCCGATATACCTCTAGGAGATACCGTACCCTTGGAGGAGATTCAGTTGGACAATGATTTGACTTATGAGGAGAAGCCCGTCAAGATTTTGGAGTTTTCCAGTCGAGTCACTTGCAGTAAGGTTATGAAGTTTTGCAAAGTTCAATGGAGCCACCATACCGGGGACGAAGCCACATGGGAACGATAGGATGATCTTCGCAAAGACCACCCACACCTATTTTCTAGCCAACCCGAATCTCGAGGGCGAGATTCATCTTAAGGGGGGTAGGTTCGCAAAGACCACATGGGAACTCAAGGACCCTCGGAGAGAGTTGGGGATTTCCCCGGTTTTCAAATTTGATTTTATCAAATTTTCAAACGAGGATTTTGGTTTTAATTATTCTTCCCTCCGAAAATATTTCATATTAAAATATATGAGAGATAATATGACTTCTCCAAGATAATTGAAATATTGGAGGAAAAATATTAAAATCAAATATTTGTTTTATTTGTATTTTATTGCAATTTTGTTTGCATTAGAAAAATTGCACGTTTTCAAAATTGCATTTTAGGGCCAAGAAAATGTTCATCTCGTTCTAAATATTTTATTTAGACGGTGAAAATTTGTTTTGGCATTTTTAGAATTTTCTTTTATTTTCTAGGATTTTTTATTTTTGGTGGAATTATATATAAAAAAAGTTGCGCAGGGGTTAACTGGGCCGAAGCCCAGCCGCCGGCCCGCCTCTCCCCGCGACGCCGTCTAGTCCCAGGAGACCGACGCCGCCCCGCCGCCGCCGACTCGAGGAGTCCGGCAAGGACTCCTCCCCCCCCCCCCTTCCCCCCCCCCCCAGGCCCCCCCCCCCCCTTTTTTAACCCCCACCGCCACCACCACCCACCACCGTCGCCTCGCCCCGCCCGCAGCCGCAGCCGCAGCCGCCGCCTCGCCCCGCCATCGCCGCCGCGTCTCGCCGGACTGACGAGGTAGCCACCGGTTTTTTAAAAACAAAAACCGATCTAGTTTTTTTAAAGAAAACCCTAATTCGTTTTTTTCGGTTTGCCGATTTTTTCCCGGTTTTTCTTTTTAGCGGACGTTCGTCTGTACGTTCGTTTTAACGAACGGTTTTCGCCCGTTAGTTATAGATAACGAACGCTCGTTCGTTAGCCTGTTCGTCAGTTTTCTTTAATCGGATTTTTCCGCGATTATTTCTGATTGCGATTCCTGATTCGATTTTCGTTCTAGTTTATCTTTTCGCTCGTTTGTCGGAATCAGGCGATTCAAGCGCCAAGATCCTCGTCTCGAGACCCTATTTCCGCTTAACCAACTTGAACAAGCTTTTGCTACTATAAAATTTGACCTAGGTCTAGATTAGTAAACGGATCTCGTTTTCTTTGCCGTTTGAGTTTCGTTGCTCCGTTCTATTTGATTCTTTTTGCAAACCGGAGTTCTTAAGTTGAACTTTCTGGTTAGACCTTCTTATTTGAGTTTTACCCGTGCTTCTTTGCTTGATTGCTTATGTATGATATTGTTTGTTTGTGATAGAATTCCCAGAGTGTGAAGCGTGTTATTTGGAGTCCCTAGGTTTCGCGGATCGTCAGCAAGGCAAGTAACACTTTGATCATATCCCTTTATCACCCAGTTTTCATGCATTAGTTCCAATCCTCAAACATTGCATGGTTAGGATGTCATTAACATGTGGGTTGGGAAGTAGTAGATGAGGTAGAACCTATTGCCCTGTTACATTCAAACCCTTGGGAGTTACTTCTACGCGTTGCTTATATTGCTATGCTATGCTCGTAGACGTGGTTTGGGTGAGTGAAATCCATGACAGATGTGAGATTGTTAATTAATGGTTCAACTTAAGGTGGCAACTTAAATACACATCTGGGTGGATTGAGGCACGTGGAGTACCTAGTGTTGCATGTATTTTTTGGAAATCCCGGAGTACTCGTGTGATCTTCCTATGGACCTGTGACGCCCCGAGACCGATGCGCCAGGTGTCTTCCAGTTTTCGCCGTCGTTGCCATGTCATTTGCTTGCGTGTTGCATCTTGTCATGTCATCATGTGCATTGCATCATCATGTTTTCAAAACCTGCATCCGTCCAGGTTTTTCCCCAGTTCTTTTCATTGTCCATTCTGAGCCTAGACACACTTGCACGCGCCCACGGCATGTCCAAAATATTATTTTATAAGCGGACGGAAAATATTCTCGAAATGGGTTGAAAGTTGGCATGCGGTGTTGTTATGTTGTTAGTAGGCCGCCTGCCATGTTTCATCGCATTCGGAGTTCGTTTGACGCCCCAACGATTAACTATAGGAGCACCGCTGCCGGTCTAACGTCGGACGTTTTCGGTCTTCGAAAACTGCTGTCGGCCCCTCTCTCTCTCTGTTCTCTACTCTCAGCCTCGCCACAGCCCACCTAGTCCATCCACCTACCCCTCTTCGCGTCCGGAGCCGTTCCATTCCAATCGCACGGTCCGAAAAACCGCTCTTTGCACAGTGCACCGACCCCTCACGTGCGCGTCCGAAACTTCCCCGGAACTGACCCGGGCAGTCTTCACCATTTTGTCCGGATCATCCCCAAACATCTGCAAAACATCACCGTTTTCTTATTTGGACACCCTAGCTATTTATTCTCAACCGTACGATTTTAATCGGATGATCCAAATACCCCTCCTTCCCTATATAAAAACCCATAGTCCTAACCTAGTCTAACCCTAAAATCTAGGAGTTTTGTCCCTCACCCCGCCGCCGCCGCATCTTCCTCGGTATCCCTCCCGGACCAACCAGCAGCCTCCTCCCCATGATCCACCAACTTCCTCGTTATGAGAATCAAACCAAGCAATGCGCTCCACCAATCATCCAATCCACCATCAAACCATCTCCCTCGTTTTGCGCCGCCGCCCAACCACAGCCGCCCCCGCTCCTCCTCTGCTTCTTGCCCTCGATCCCAAATGGATTGTGTAGCTGCTCGAGGCCCCGAGCAGGAGCGGTCGGCCTCATCCCCTCATCCTGCCGCCGCCAGCGACCAGCAGGAGCTCATCGCCGTCATCCTCGCCTGCGCTGCCATGCCTCTTCGTCAGCCGCACGGCTCGTCGTTGCATCCCCAGCCCCGCGAGGGACCCCTCTACTTCAAGCCTCGCCCCTGCGCCGTCTTCCCCGCGCGACGCAGGAGACAGGAGACCGGCGACCACCCTGGCGACTTCCCTGGCCACCGCATTCCCTCCTGGAGCTCGTCCGCCTCCCCTACTTCGGCCTTGCCGTCGAGCGCCGCCTCCGCCCGTTTCCCCGTCCCAGGATACATATGCAGCTACGCCAAGCCGCCGCCGCTGGCTCTGCTTCACCTGAACCGTGGTCCACGTTGTGCTTCGCCCCGCGCCAAGTCCCCTGCCGCCATGGACGTCCCGACGTAGGAGCTCGCCGTCGACCGCGCCCGACGTCGCCAGCCTCCAAATCCGTCGAGCCCAGGTCTCTCTGGCCTCTCCGTCGCGGGATTCTTCGTGTCCTCCGGTTCATCCAGTTGCCGCCTGCATCGAGCGGGACAACCCCGCGTTGACCCCGTGCTCGATTTGGCAGCGAAGCCGCTCGCTCCGCTTCGACTGCACGCACCTGGGCCGCCTCCCCTTCGATGGTTGACCAAGGACCATCAACGCCAGGTCACCCAAGGCCCAGGGTGAGCAGCCCCTGGCCTATCCTCTGATGGGCCTCCTGTTCAGATGCGGCCCACATAATGTTTTTCCCAGTCCTGTGAGTTTGTCTATTAATCCAGTGTTTTTCCTGTTTTGCAGAAAACTCCCTAAGCTTCATGTATTTAATAACTCACAAACTGTACATCAGATTAAAAAGATCTATATATGTAAAATGCTTAGTTTTCATCTAGTTTCATAATATTTCTTTTTCATCCATGTTTAAAATATTTAAAATGCTGTTTGCATATAATTTTCCTATTCCCATGTTAAAATGCTCTGATTCACAACTTAATAACCGTAGCTCCAAACCTAATAAACTTTATATGTAAATGGGGTAGAAAAATTCCTAGTTTAACATGGTGGCCTTACTTTGCATGTTTAACAACTCTAAAATATGGTTTAGGCAAAACAGTATCAAACCTTAAAATATGCATGTGAGGATTTTCCGGAATTGTTGTACGTTGTTTCTGGCCTCATTTGAACTTTCCTAGATAGGTAGTTTTCATTTGTTTCATCCTCTTGCCATGTTTAACAACATTTAATATTGTTGGGTACATAAACGAGATCGAACTAAATAATTTGAACGTGGTGTTCCGTCAATATGCATCCCGTTGCATATTGAGCTCAACTTAATTTGTAGGATTGCTTGTGCACTTTGCCATGCCATGCCTCTTTAAACCGGACATGCATCATACTTGATTGTGCATCATGCCATAATTATGTGGTGGTTGTTTACTATGTTGTTTGCTTCTTTCCGGTGTTGCTTCTTCGTGTTGGTTCCGATAACGTCGCGTTTGTGAGGAACCGTCCGGCTACGTCCGTTTGTCTTCTTCCTGGACTCGTTCTTCCTTCTTGCGGGATCTCAGGCAAGATGATCATACCGTCAAAATCACTTCTATCTTTGCTTGCTAGATGCTCGCTCTTTTGCTATGCCTATGCTGCGATACCTACCACTTGCTATATCATGCCTCCCATATTGTTGAACCAAGCCTCTAACCCACCTTGTCCTAGCAAACCGTTGTTTGGCTATGTTACCGCTTTGCTCAGCCCCTCTTATAGCGTTGTTAGTTGCAGGTGAAGATTGAAGTTTGTTCCTTGTTGGAACATGGAGATGTTGTTCCTTATTGGAACATGTTTATTTTGTTGGGATATCACAATATCTCTTATTAATTAATGCATCTATATACTTGGTAAAGGGTGGAAGGCTCGGCCTTATGCCTGGTGTTTTGTTCCACTCTTGTCGCCCTAGTTTCCGTCATATCGGTGTTATGTTCACGGATTTTGCGTTCCTTACACGGTTGGGTTATAATGGGAACCCCTTGACAGTTCGCCTTGAATAAAACTCCTCCAGCAATGCCCAACATTGGTTTTACCATTCGCCACCTAGCCTCTTTTTCCCTTGGGTTCTGTAGACTCAAGGGTCATCTTGATTTTAACCCCCCCCTCCCAGGCCAGTGCTCCTCTGAGTGTTGGTCCGAAATGGGCAGCCTGCGGGGCCACCTCGGGGCAACTCGAGGGTTGGTTTTACTCGTAGCTTGACCTATCTGAGTGTGCCCTGAGAACGAGATATGTGCAGCTCCTATCGGGATTTGTCGGCACATTCGGGTGGCTTTGCTGGTCTTGTTTTACCATTGTCGAAATGTCTTGTAACCGGGATTCCGAGCCTGATCGGGTCTTCCTGGGAGAAGGAATATCCTTCGTTGACCGTGAGATCTAGTTGATCAGTAGTGGAGCCCAGTTGGGGTCGATCAGGGATCTGTGTAGCATTTGGGGTAGTCTTCTTTCATTTTGGTTCCGTAGTCGAACCTTGATTGTATCTGGTTGATGTAATGCTTTATTCATGTATTGTGTGAAGTGGTGATTGTAAGCCAACTATGTATCTCTTTCCCTTATGTATTACATGGGTTGTGTGAAGATTACCTCACTTGCGACATTGCTTTCAATGCGGTTATGCCTCTAAGTCGTGTTTCGACACATGGGCGATATAGCCGCATCGAGGGCGTGAAAAGTTGGTATCAGTGCCTTCCCCGACTTTAGGAGCCCCCTGCTTGATCGAATCGTTGGCGTTGTTGAGTCTAGAAAAATGTTTTGAGTCATTTAGGATTATATATATCGGAGAGTTTAGGAATTCTTTTTACTCCCCAGCCCCTTCATCGCTCTGGTGAGGTATCCTGACGTAGAGTTTTGACTCTTCTCTTCTCAAATTTCACTAAAAAATTTAGGATCACGCGGGTATCTTGGAATCGTTCCGATCGATTTGTGACGAGAACATTGTTCTTGGTGCCTCCTGACATTTAGGGGTTGTGGAAGTGTCCCCGGGAGTTGAGCTTCGAGGTGTTGTTGTCACAATTTTATCGTTGCAGTTCTGGAATACCTGAGTTTAGTTTCGCCGACATCGGAAATCTATTTTATGCAGTTTTTGGTGAGATAACCTCGACGCCACACAGTACTAGGGCAGGAGTTTGGTAGTATTTCCATAACTCGTATAACGGATGCTTTTCGAAGGTTGACGTAGACGATTTCTGAAGGTTTCTTGGTTATGTGTTGAAGGATGGATAAAGCTGGATGTAGGATTTGCTAGTTTTGGGTGATATTATGCTTCCCCTATTTCCCCAACACCTGATTGCATAACCGGAAAATTTCGGGAGTTTATAAGTGGGAATTCAAGTAGCTCTTAGGATATCTTTCCAACGGATATATGATATGAAATTGGGGTTCGATGTCTAGTGGTCCGACTATCCACGGTTGGTTTTACAATGGTCTCGTTGTGTCTTAAAGAGTCCTTGGCTATGCCGACTCAGGGACACTTCGTATGTCATGTGCACTGCCTTGTACATGATGGTGCTATACGATCGAGCCCGTGTAGGCCCCACCAGGAAAACTTCGGAAGAAATCTCTATCATATGTTTGTTCCGACTTATTTTGCAAGCCAATCCTTTGTTTTGTTTTGAGTTGTGGTATTCGAGTTGCTTCGAAGTCAAATGTTGATTCCTTACCTTTCCTCAACCGTGTTCTCATACTCCGATGTGGATACCAATCCTTCATGGTAATCGAGATTGTCATGTCAATCCTTTTTCAACCGGCGTGTTTCTCTTCAAGTGGATCCGATCATTTCAACATCCGCAAGATCCAATCTCAGCTTTCTCAACGGTGTTCGTTCATTCATCCCAAGTTGTCTTTGTTTTCCCACCCTCCCACTTTTTTTTCTTTTTCTTCAAGGACTCAGTTTTCTTAATTCGTTACCATTTTATGAATGTGAAGTCTTTCCATTCTTTTCAATCAACATTCTTACCCGGTGGTTCTCTTGAGGAGGCTCTACTCGTTCATCATTCTCCATTCTTTTCTTCTCCGGTGGAACCAATTCAGGCTTTTTGTGTTGATCATATCCCGTTTTTCCTTGTTTCAAATACCTACTCATGCCGGTGCTCATCATATTCATTCATTTCTCGCTATTCAATTATTCCGAAGTGCTGAAGATATCTCGTAAGGCTCATCTTTTCCTTCAAGATCCGTTCAAACCTATTCCGAGGTTGTTATCTCAATCAAGCCATTTAAATCAACCGGTGCTATCTCCTTTTCAAGTAATTGTTCTACGGTGTTTCTTTTGAGTGGGCCCTAACACATAAGCCTCTTCCCAGGATCTTACCTGACTCTTCTAATTTTTCTGGAGTTACTCTCAAATTCATTTCAAAGTTTGATATAAGAATGATTTACCATCAGTCATATGCCTTTCTCCAAGATCTTCAAATTCTTTCATCATTGGCTCAACCTTTTCTATTTTTCATTCCGGAGTACCTCAATAATTCATGGTGGTGTTTCTCGTCGTCATTCTCGGATTTTGATGACCGAAGATGAGTTTTTCCTCCATATCTTATCCGCTCACTCAGAGATTCGTGGTTCTAGCTTAAATGCCATACTCTAATAATTGATTTTCGATTGTGAGAATTCTTTTCACCTATCCGGAGCAATTCAAGATTCTTTTCAGTTTGATTCTCTGGAGGCCATCAATTCAGGTTTATTATTCTCAACTTTCAGCTATCATTCTCCAAAATCATACCGGAGCTTAAATCAAGGACTCTCTAGTCAGCTCGTAATCTCTTCCTTCTCAGGGATCTAAATTCTCTCAAGCATTTTTGTTTATTTGCTAATTATTCCCGGTGTTTCTTTAGCTTTTCTTCAATTGTTTTTAATTCTTACG
Source organism: Triticum urartu (assembly GCF_003073215.2). Taxonomy (NCBI): domain Eukaryota; kingdom Viridiplantae; phylum Streptophyta; class Magnoliopsida; order Poales; family Poaceae; genus Triticum; species Triticum urartu. The sequence goes on from NC_053028.1 coordinate 579,350,709, forward strand.
GTGATTCGTTCTAGATTCTATTCCATTGTTATCATATCAACTCATTCGTGCTTTCCAAATTCTACGGTGGATCGTTGAAGACCTTCTCAAGTTGAGCTATATCTATCTTCATCCTTGCTACGAGAATAAGTAGTATGCCAAATCCATGGATTGTCATCAATTTAAATTGGTGAAGGATACGCATAATGTAATTCTTCTTCTTGTTTCACCCAAGTGATTAATTCCTTATTCCGGAGATTCATCAAAATTCTTGATTTCAATTGTTTCATATTGTCTTCCTCGGAGTTCCAAGCTCTCACAGTTATATCACCATAGAGATCCATCTAATTATTGCAAGGCTTCAACCTTATTCTTTTCATCCTTCATTTCATTTGATCATTCTTTTATTACCGGAGTTCTTTATGGAGGCTCTACTTGATGGTTCATCGAGGATTTAATTCCTTCTCGAAGTTTTTCATCGAGATTCTTTTCAGAGCAACTCAAGCATTCTTCATCTTGCAATCCGGAGTGCAATTCTTTCTTCCGTACCATTTATGGTGGTGCTATGTCATTCTTGATATTTTGAGTTCATGTTTCATGATTCACAAGTTAGCAAGAATGAGGTATTTTAAACCCATCGATCTCTTCATTGGAGTTATCTTGGGTTATATTTCACCTAAAGCCTTCCCTAAGGATTGTTACTATTATGGTGCTCATAAATGACCCAAGTTCTTCATTTATCCTCCCGGTGAAATAATTTTCTCGTCTCCTTGTTGATATCAATCCAATCTATTGTTTTTCGTTAGTGGAAAAATTTCACCTCAGGATTTCGAGATGTTTTTCCATAAGCCCACAACAAGCTTACTCTTTTCGTTGTTGGTTTTCCAACAACTCCGTTCAACCTTTTCTTCATAAGCTTGCTCTTTCAATTTTATTTGTGACAGTTGTCATTCGTCTTCTCCGTTCTTCTTCTTTACAACCATCTAGTTTTCCGTTCATTTGTTCCAGAGGCATTGTGATGTTACTCTCTTCGTCCCATCATCTCGATTTGCCAAGATCATGCTGTTTCCTTTGCCTATCCATTTAACCAGAGTGTCGTGTTCCCCATCAAAGTTCTCTAATCTTATCAAGTTTTTGCCTCCCTTCTCAACTGGAGTGCTGTCTGAAATCTTTCTTACCCATTGTGCCATTCTTTCAATAGTTCCGGAGGCAGTGTGTTGTTGATCTCATCAAGTATCCTCTCATCTTGTTAAGATCATGTTCAATTCCTTCCATTTATAGTCGGAGTGTTGTCCAAATTGTGTCAGTCTTTTTTCCTTCTCTATCTTGTTTTAACCGGAGTGTTATCGTAATTGATCCTTATCGTTCCTTGTACATCTCGTTTCTACTGGAGTGCTTGGATGCACTTCTTGTCCATTGCAACCCTTTTCTTATGTCTTTCAACCTACAAGGTTCTAGTAATGTTCCTTGTTCCTCTTTCCTAACGGAGTGTTTTCAACTTCGCTCATCTCCCTTGTACTCTTTTCTCGAAATGGTTTAACCTTTCAAGGTTCTTTGGTTTCAATCGTTTGTCAAAGAAGAAACTTAGTTTTACCTCTTATCTTCCTCTTCCTTTTCCCTCCGGTGCCATCCTAGATCTCGGGACGAGATCCTCTCGTAGTGGTGGAGTGTTGTGACGCCCCGAGACCGATGCGCCAGGTGTCTTCCAGTTTTCGCCGTCATTGCCATGTCATTTGCTTGCATGTTACATCTTGTCATCTCATCATGTGCATTGCATCATCATGTTTTCAAAACCTGCATCCGTCCGGGTTTTCCCCCAGTTCTTTTCGTTGTCCATTCTGAGCCCAGACACACTTGCACGCGCCCGCGGCATGTCCGAAATATTATTTTAAAAGCGGTCGGAAAATGTTCTCGGAATGGGTTGAAAGTTGGCATGCGGTGTTTTTATGTTGTTAGTAGGTCGCCTACCATGTTTCATCGCATTCGGAGTTCGTTTGACGCCCCAACGATTAACTATAGCGGCACCGCTGCCGGTCTAACGTCGGACGTTTTTGGTCTCCGAAAACTGCTGCCGGGCCCTCTCTCTCTCTCTCTCTCTCTCTTCTCTACTCTCAGCCTCGCCACAGCCCACCTAGTCCATCCACCTACCCCTCTTCGCGTCCGGAGCCGTCCGATGCAATCACACGGTCCGAAAACCTCTCTTTGCACAGTGCACCGACCCCTCATGTGCGCGTCCGAAACTTCCCCGGAACCGACCCGGGCAGTCGTCACCGTTGTGTCCGGATCATCCCCAAACATCTACAAAACATCACCGTTTTCTTCTTTGGACACCCTAGCTATTTATTCTCAACCGTACGATTTTAATCGGATGATCCAAATACCCCTCCTTCCCTATATAAAAAGCCCTAGTCCTAACCTAGTCTAACCCTAAAATCTACGAGTTTTATCCCTCACCCCACCGCCGCCGCATCTTCCTCGGGATCCCTCCCGGACCAACCGGCAGCCTCCTCCCCACGATCCACCAACCTCCTCGTTCTGAGAATCGAACCAACCAATGCGCTCCACCAATCATCCAATCCACCATCCAACCATCTCCCTCGTTTTGCGCCGCCGCCCAACCACAGCCGCCCCCGCTCCTCCTCTGCTTCTTGCCCTCGATCCCGAATGGATCGTGTAGTTGCTCGAGGCCCCGAGCAGGAGCGGTCGGCCTCATCCCCTCATCCTGCTGCCGCTAGCGACCAGTAGGAGCTCGTCGCCGTCATCCCCGCCTGCGCCGCCGTGCCTCTTCGTCAGCTGCACGGCTCGTCGCTGCATCCCCAGCCCCGCGAGGGACCCCTCTGCTTCGAGCCTCGCCCCTGCGCCGTCTTCCCCGTGCGATGCACGAGACAGGAGACCGGCGACCACCCCGGCAAGCTCCGCCGCCTGACCTCAGAACGGCCAGGTCTGGCCTGCCTCCGTCAGCCCCGCCGCACCTCCATGGACTTCCCCGGCCACCGCATGCCTGTGCTGGAGCTCGTCCGCCTCCCCTACTTCGGCCTTGCCGTCGAGAGCCGCCTCCGCCCGTTTCCCGTCCCCGGCGACGTCTGCAGCTACGCCAAGCCGCCGCCGCTGGCTCTGTTTCACCTGAACCGGGGTCCTCGTTCTGCTTCGCCTCGCGCCAAGTCCCCTGCCGCCATGGACGTCCCGACGCAGGAGCTCGCCGTCGACCGCGCCCGACGTCGCCAGCCTCCAAATCCGTCGAGCCCAGGTCTCTCTGGCCTCTCCGTCGCGGGATTCTTCGTGTCCTCCGGTTCATCCAGTTGCCGCCTGCATCGAGCGGGACAACCCCGCGTTGACCCCGTGCTCGATTTGGCAGCGAAGCCGCTCGCTCCGCTTCGACTGCACGCACCTGGGCCGCCTCCCCTTCGATGGTTGACCAAGGACCATCAACGCCAGGTCACCCAAGGCCCAGGGTGAGCAGCCCCTGGCCTATCCTCTGATGGGCCTCCTGTTCAGATGCGGCCCACATAATGTTTTTCCCAGTCCTGTGAGTTTGTCTATTAATCCAGTGTTTTTCCTGTTTTGCAGAAAACTCCCTAAGCTTCATGTATTTAATAACTCACAAACTGTACATCAGATTAAAAAGATCTATATATGTAAAATGCTTAGTTTTCATCTAGTTTCATAATATTTCTTTTTCATCCATGTTTAAAATATTTAAAATGCTGTTTGCATATAATTTTCCTATTCCCATGTTAAAATGCTCTGATTCACAACTTAATAACCGTAGCTCCAAACCTAATAAACTTTATATGTAAATGGGGTAGAAAAATTCCTAGTTTAACATGGTGGCCTTACTTTGCATGTTTAACAACTCTAAAATATGGTTTAGGCAAAACAGTATCAAACCTTAAAATATGCATGTGAGGATTTTCCGGAATTGTTGTA